>NC_062532.1:5865882-5943382 GCF_022655615.1 Tachysurus fulvidraco
GTTTTTAGAAACTATAGTGATGTATTAATTGAAACCTGTAAATCCAATGTCTGACCAATCAGAATTGAGAATTCAAGAGTGCTCTGGAATCATGTAATTACACTGACCTGTCGTGTTCAGTGCTACTTCCTGCGGTTTTACTAGAACTTCATAAGGAAATGGTTATTTTTATTTTATTTTATATTATTTCCCAGTTCCTGGAGTGCGTGTGGTGGTGTACTCCACCTGCTCTTCACGTCCAGAGGAGAACGAGGATGTGGTGAATAGCGTTCTGACGCCCACAGAGCAGGACTCCAAACTACAGCCTTTCACGTATGTGCTTGACTCTTCTGTGTACTCACAATCTCAGACCTCTAATTTTATCAAGCTGTGTGTGTTTTAGAAAAAGCTATATATATGCAAATACCTATGGCTTATGTGTTTTGTTAGATGATGACCGTGTCTCTATTATGAGATTTCAAATACTTGTATGCATTCAAGCATGTTGGGGTGTGTGTGTGTGTGTGTGTGTGTGTGTGTGTGTGTGTGTGTGTGTGTGTGTGTGTTCTGGTCTATCACTGTATATGGTTCTCCAAAATATGTACATTCACTGTGTGTGCGCGCACGTCTATCCCTGTATATGGTTCTCCTGAGAGAGAGACAGAGAGAGAGAGAGAGAGAGAGAGAGAGAGAGAGAGAGAGAGAGAGAGAGAGAGAGAGAGAGATTATCATTGTATATGGTCTCTCTAAATTTAATATTTAATATTAATAATTTTGGTGTGTGTGTATGTGCTTGCCTATCACTGTGTAATCTCATAAATTTGTTCATTATTTTGTGTGTGCATTTGCGACTGTATATGGTAATAGTAAATTAGTATATTGTACATTGTACGTTTTGTATGTGTGTGTGTGTGTGTGTGTATGTGTGTGTGTGTGTGTGTGTGTTTATTATCTTGATAAATATTGTATAATCCATATTGTATAATCATTTTACTATCGGTACAAACATGTATATTGACACTGAATGCTAATGTGTGTGTGTGTGTGTGTGTGTGTGTGTGTGTGTGTGTGTGTGTGTGTGTGTGTGTGTGTGTGTGTGTGTGTGTATGTGTGTGTGTGCGCGTGCATGCGTGTGTGTGTGTGTATCAGGCTTAGTCACCCGTCTCTCCTGCTCTGTGATGAAGAGGCTGGCAGTGGAGAAAAGAAGGCTGACTTTTTCAGGCTGGATGCTTCTGATCAGAGTAACGGCTGCTTCTTAGCGGTACTCATACGCCAGGTTTGTTACAAATATCACACACACACACACACACACACCACACACACACACACACACACACACACACACTGAATTCTGTTGAATTCTTTGCTTACTTACCTGAAAAACTTAATCATGGGGGATCAGGGGAGATGGGGGCTGAGTGCCACAATGCTCACGTTCATATTTCAGGCTAATAACATTAACATAAATTAACTATTAGCTATTAACTTCAAAAGTTCCTTTAGAAGTCGTTGGTTGGGAACACAATGCACAAGGGGTTTGCCATTATAAATGTAAAAAAAAAATCAGGCCACTTTAAATTTATGGCTCTAATTGAAAACCATGGCACATGCAGCTATTTGTGACTGGCTTTGAGGTCTGGCTCATTCTGTTATTTTCAAAACAGCAGCTTTAATAGGATTGCAGGGTATAATTCAAATCACAGGCTCATGTAAATACACTTATTCTCATTTCTGTAACAACTTGTTTTGCAGAGAAATTCATTTAAAATGTAGCTTTGTCAACTGAGAAAAAAATTGTTTGATTCATTTGTCTTATACAACTACATAACGTACATGTAGCTATTTAACGTAAGTGGTAACAGGAACTAATGTTTCGTAGATGCTCCACAACTTTAAAGGTACCTGTAACCGAAAAAAGCTCCACTCCATCCTTTGTATATAAACTATTTATTACACACCTAATATTAAGAGAATGGTGTAGCTGCCAATACAGGAAAATCACTCATCAAGAATATTTTGTTTTAATCTTAAACAACAAACCCCATCATTCTTTTTCCTCTTTGATTTCATCTAATATTAGCCCTGTGAGAGATTTACCCCTGACTGTTGAAATTCTCTCAGACAAAAAAGGCTAGAAGACTTGAGAAAATAATAAATACAGTAGAGCAAAGGAATAAAGAGACAGATACTGTAGGTGCAAAGAAAGACAGAAAGGAAAGATAAACAGAATTTGGAAAAGGAGAAATAGGGATAAAACACAGACACACACACACACACACACACACACACACACACACACACACACACACACACACACACACACACACACCTTTTGAAGTTTCCACAGACGGTTCCTGAATTTTAAAAATTGGTCCTCTTCTAAATAAAGTGTTTGTAAAGTGGTATGAACACAAACATTCCCCTTTAATTGACAGTCGCTTTTATCCAAAACAACCGACACCTGAGGCAAAATGGAACAGTTCAGCAATGCAGAACGGGAGAGATTTCTAAAAGACGCACAAGCTGTCTAAAAGAATCCACACAACAGATTAAAAAACAATAATAAAACCTTTCACAGGCTAAAACTTAAAAAATGCTATCTATAAATTATTGCATCATTCAAACTCCTTGCTTACAGGTTTCATATATATATATTTTTTAAAACACACGTGTGTAATGCAAGCAGCGCCATCATATTGCACACATCAATCACATTCATTTCCTCATCGATGCACCTGAACAAATGTAATCAAAGCAATTTAATGGCTGCTTTATCTCACGTTCTTGAACACATCCTGCTGTAAAACACAGTAATAAACATTATTGTGGTGCACTTAAAAATGGCTCATAAAATTGCAATTAGACGCAAGTCGAAAATTTTGCCCGCTGCTATTTCTCTCTCCAAAATCTGTTCCCGCTTAACTGTAACCTCCCTCACGCTGCACATGAGGCTAATAAAATGGACTTTACTACACAAATGGAGAGGAGGGTGGCTCTAATTCACAAAAGTAGAGAGATAAAATCAGCCAGTTTCTAAAATTTTTCATTGTACGTAAGACTTTAGCTGAATTTGAACATGTTTTTTTTAATTAGCTACAGTTTATATTACAATGGATTTGCAAGAGTTAACAAGAGTTCTCTAAAACTTGTGCTAGGAAAATATTTTACTCACAGTACATATCACTTCTGAATTGTCAGGCATGACTAGAACTGTTTTCTCATCACTAATAAAATAGCTTGTAGCTAATAGCTTTGCTATTATTGTGCTATTATTTATTATTGCATTATCTATTGTGTTAACTATGAAAATGTTTTATGTTACAAAATATTTTGCTGGTTATAGAACCGCTTTATTGATGTTAATTAGATGGCTAGCAAAAATCTTTTTATAGCATCTCTTGTGGACAGGGATGTGTTTAGCATTAAGTTTCCCACTTACCCAGAGCAATTAGCTATTGTGCTAAGCATGAAAATGTTGTTTACCAGCATTTCATTTTTTGTGTGGGCAGGAATCTGTTTAGCAGATTTGTCACTGAGTTAATAGCTTGTAGCTAACAGCAGTGTGGTCATTTCCTGTCAGCATGATTAACTATTATTTTACCTGTTATCAAGAAAATGTTATATTATGAATTTAAGAATTACATCCTTTTGATAAAAATAGTCAATTTACTGAAGTTATCGAAAAAGCTAAATTAACTAGCTAGCTAGCTGTTTCATGGCAAACATAGAAGTCTATTTGACAAAATTAGTCAATTACATTTTTAGCACATTCTCAGACGTATATGAAAGAGAGAATCAACAACATTTTTGACTAACACTGAGTGGATTGTAATGGCGCTAACATGTAAGCATGTTTGTATAATTTGGTTTATTGAGTAAAGTTTACAGCTCATATACATCAGAACTATGTTGTGCAGTTTGTTTGTTTTTTTAAATTGCAAGACGATTTTGAGCTTCTCTGTTAATCAGAATCTGTCACGGTTCAAGTTTAGATTAAATACCACTAGCTTTTCCATCAATCCTGTACAGCACTCAGTTGTTTTCCACTCTTTATATTTTTGTATTTTTGCGTTTGTGTCTTTTTATGTATTTATTTTCTTGACAGAATCCTTCAGCAGTTTTAATATCCAGTTTGGTACTTGAGTAGTAAATAAATGTTAAATACAACTTTAATACAATCCTGTTTACTATGTTCATAAAAAGATTCCAAACTGTTTGTTTCTTCAGAGCTACCCCAAGTTTTATGTTTAGCTATCTGGTAAAAAAAACCCCAATTGATTTGGTTAGCAGTTGATGCTAAGTTTATGTTATTTTAGTAGTTTCTCTCTCTTTTTGTGATTTATCAACACATCTGAGTGAAATGTTAATATTTTAGATATTTTTGTCTTGTTTCCACAGACATTACACCTTTACATTGGCTTAAATCCGAGACTTAATGTCTTTATGCTAGTTAGCTAAGTTGCAGCACTCTGTTAATAATTATTTTACATAATCTCCATATTTTGTAGATGCCTAGCAACAGTTTTCATTACTTTAACCACTTGCACATGAGTATTTTGTGGCAGTTTTTTCATCCAAGTTTCTTTTTGACAGTTAGATTTGTGTATGTGTGGTGATGATGGTGATGATGGTTGGTTGTGACCTCGTGCTTTGTTTGACCATAAATAACAGTTTTGTGACTTTATGGAGAGAGAGAAGGGAAGAAAAAAAGGGAATAAACGAGAGAACAAGGAGGACATTAAAGAGGACATATTAAATATTTCATTGCTCCCTTGTCTTCCTGTGTTAGCATCAGCATGGCAAGCCATCACGACCCCAACACACACTCTAAGAAAGATTGAATTATTCACACAGAGTGGGTAGATTTCTGCTGAGACAGCAGGTGATCCAGCAGGGTGTACAAACACACATGAGAAGCAGGATTCCTGCCAAGATTAGACAGTTCTAATTAGCATCTTAAATGTATTTTGTGTACTATCAGTGTGAGCAGTGTGTTCATACAGGGAGACTATAAAATGCCTGAAGAGTGGAATTCTGGAGATGTTCGTACTTGCATGGTCACAGCGTTCAACATTATGTCAGGATCAGGACCATCAGAAGCCACTGCAGTTAGCATTTTTGCTAAATATTTAATGTGGTGAGTGAGAGACAAATTCTAATTCTAAGCAAAGTTTAAAAATCTGATTGGTCTGAATGTTGTAGAATAGTAGCTATGAGCGGTAACTCAAATCAGAAGGGATTTGTATAGTGGACATTCAACATGCTTTTTTTTTTATGGAGATGATTAACATTCATGCTAGAAGTCTCCAGTCTCACAGTTTTATGAGCCACCTAGGGGACTTTTCTTGGAAACATGAAACAATTGTCTTACTAAAGAGGTGTCAACAGTTTACAGACTTTAGTAATAACAGGAACTAACTCGTCTCCAAGGTGTTCCATTCTCAATTAAGATGTGGGAATTGCCTTCAAGAATATAGGGGTTAATGTGCAATTTCTAAACACTTAATATACCTCTGCATCTCCTCTACAGCCTGAGGCAGACGTGACGGAGACGGCACAGGAAGTAATAGCTCGCGCCACTGCTAGCGGCTTGTTCAAGAAAGAGGGTCAACAGCTGATCAAGAAAGAGGGTCATGGTCGACAGACACGCAAAGGACTTGTGCATCAATCTCGCCGGCGACCCCGTGTCTCTGTTAACAGCCAGCTGCAGGTGTCCGAGTTTCTGAACCGTGAGGCAAAATTGAATAGCTCAGCTCCAGCAGCAGCACAGGAGAGGACAAACAGCACGTGCTCACCTTGGGGTAACACACTAACACACACTTCAGAGTGGGCACCCTCAGGATAAGCTTTCATGTATCTGTGGTTTTCCCTTGCTGCACCTTCATGCTTTGCTGTCTCATTATGTCCCCACCCACTTTCTGTTGCCATTTGTCTTGTTCACAGCAGGTTTAAATGTAAATGACTGGCTTCTGCACCTCACCTTTTTCCATGGTCCTAAAACTTGTATTTTTGTAACATTAGCCCTTTAGTGTTGTGTGTTCAGCTATAGACACAAAAGTTTGTGCACCCCTGAATATCCCATTCTAGATTTAGTCTTCCTTTTACTCTTATAGTAAGCGCCAATCTTTTGGGAACGTTTTCCATTAGATTTTGGAGGTTATCTGTGGGGATTTGTTCTCATTCAGTAAGTGAGGTCAGGCACTGATTTTTGAACAAGAAGGCCTTGGGTGCTAGTTCATCTCAAAGGTGTTCAGTGGGGTTGAGGTCAGGCTTTCTGACACATATGGGTATGATGGTCAGGGATGCACATACTTTTGACCATATAGTTTGTATTTTGGTAACAACTGACAGCTGTCTCTGTTTCTAATGCTTTTCTGTTCCTCCCTGTAATTTTCTTAGTCTCAGGAAAATCAAAACCAACTCCTCCGCACTTGGGCAAGCCTGCCTCCTCCAGCACAACCTCGACCTTCTCCAATCCAAGCCACACCTCTTTAATTGCAGGTCCCTCCACCACCACCACCACCACCTCATCAACTGGCCTGATCTCTTACACAGGCTGTGCAGCGTCCTCTACTCCCTTCAACACTGCCCAAACCTTCTCCACCACAGACCCCACCTTATATAGCTTAAGCTCCACCTCTGACATCAATGGACTCTCCATCACCTCCATTTCCAAGGGCCCTGCACCTCCCTATAGGACCCTGAATCGAACCAATGGCCAGAGAGCTGCTGCTTCTCTAGCTCCACCCCCTGCCCAGCCCAGAGCCAGACAGGAAGTCCTGCGTCCTGTGCTGATTTCATTTCCTCCTCCTCAGTTCCCATCCCTGTGTCCAGCATCTGCTCCGGTAAAGAATAATACTCCTCAAAACTGGAGGAACTGGACACGCCCTGCCCCGCTGACACACCCACGATTTCGGAATAGCCTGCGGCCCTGGTTCTGACAAACGTACACATACACACAGTAATAGTGCCAAAATTAGGTTTGTCTCTTTTTTTACTCAATGACGTTCTATTTTTGTGTAATAATTTGTAATCCCCGTTTTATTTTCTAGGTTAAAACCTGTACATCATTTTTTTTGCTAAAAGCAGAATAAACCTTTAACACAGCTGCATGTTTTTTGAAATGCCTTTATTAGCACAGGGACATTATGGACATTGATACAGTGAGTCAGGGACACAGGTGAGTTACACTTACTGCATTTTCCAGACTGTAGAACACTTTTTTTTTCTTTTTCATACACAGTGAGAGTCAAGCAATCATCATTATTGTACCCTTGCCACACAGTTTGTTTAGAAAAAAATTCCATGTTATGCAAATTGGTGTTGACACTAAACAATTAATGCAGATAAAGACTGCGGAACAGTCCGCACTTCTGGGCTTCTAGTTCTCGTTATCACACAGTGGTGCTTTAATGGAGGAACGGTAACTGCATTTTTATCTTGTATTGGAGTTTTATTATACTATTAAAACATAGTTTAACAAAATAATAACGGTGAATGAATTATGCAGTAGCCGGAATATAGTTTTTTTGACATTTAATCGTAATTTAAACACAACTGGACATGCCACACACCCATATGAAACAGATCTTAAACAAAAGAACACAAATGTTTACATTAGCTTAGTTGTCCATTGTTGCTTTGCTTAGCTGTATGTTAGTTACATTAAGTTAATTTTACACTAGTCACATCGAAAATCACCTTAGAGATGTATGTTCTTGGAAAAGATGATCTTGCAGAAGAATTGTGTGGTAATTTCTGACTGAAATTGTTCACTTGTTGGTCAAAAAATTTAACTTGCTGTGTAACTCAAAATGTCTGTAATCTCTAACTTACTCAAACTGTTTCTCAAGTCATAATCAAATCCTTCAACTCAGGAATACTGAACTATGGCATCACCAACAATGGGACGAACAGTACACTAGACTTTACCAGTAAGGGGCTCTGAATGAAGTGTAATTTGAGACACAGGAATCATAAAAATGATAGTAAAATCATGTGCTACATACTGTATGCTTCTCTTAAGGGGGGGTATTTTGGGTAAGTATGGGTCCGGCACCATGGACTGAAGTAATTAGGATCCTTCAATCGTGTGCAAGCGATTCTCAAACAAAACCTACCGAATTCAACATTTCACCTGTTTCTGTATTTTCAGCCTAATGGGGTTTAAATACAGCTTTATTTTGTACCGAGGTTGTACTGACTTAACACGCCGATGCAACGGCTTAACATGATTCTGCCGTCAGACATGAAAATGAATCTTCACTAACATCAACATGATGGTAACAGAGTAATACACATTGTGGTCGTGTGTCTGTTGGCTTAAAAATGAGTGTAATTGTGTGGCTTTTGTCCAAGGTGTACTTCAGGGAGCACTTAGAGATGGTCAGAGTTCAAAGAGCTACGGGTGCAGACTTCACCCATAAGGTCATCTCTCTTCCTTTCCACTTCCTTGTTTCTGATCATTAGTTTCTCCTTGGCTGTACAGAGTTAACTGTGTTTTATTTACATGTCCTGACCGTGACCTTGACCTTGACCGTGACCGTAGCTGAGTTGCACCGTCATTGGTGAGGCATCTCCGGGGCAGGCTTCTTTTTCAGAGTGTCTATGATAGACTGGACGCCACGCTTCATGCTGGTAGTCACACGCCGAGTCACAGAGTCTGAAGAAGATGGAGACGAGCAGGTGGAGGATCTCTGAGAGGAAGAGTGAGAGACCAGGCATTTCTGATAGCGCAGCTGAGAGAAAGAGACAGAACAGGAGGTTAGTCTTCTAGATCCAGTTCAGAAAAAATCATGTTAAGGATGAACGCGCTAAAGTGTTCGTGTGTCACAAGTATTAGCACCCAATACACCTGATTTTATTCTAAACTATTATACAGTAGTTCACCTGGGGACATGTCCTGAAGAAGTTACAGATATTTAAATTCTGCTGGACACACAATTGATCATAAACAAGAATCTAAGCTTCTACTTCATTAAATACGTTAGTGGGTTTGCGGGATGGTTGTGCGTGTGGGGATTTGTGTCGTGGGGGGAGGGGCTTTACCATGCAGGCAGACTGCACGGCTTCAGACACACTCCCTGCATTTGGCTCACACCAGAACACGTGACACTGAAAATGCTGGTTGCCCGTGTCCATGATGAAGGCAAACGTGTGCACATCGTGGCCGACGCCCATGAACGAAAGAAAACGCACACGGCACTCCACCAGCACTTCCTCCTCCTCCTCCTGCGTGTGCACACACAAACAAACAGGAATGAGTTGCTGCATTCATTTAATCTTCAACGTTTTTGTGCCTTTATTGCCTAATTTTTCTCCGTCTTTTGGCTAAGGTCTGTAAGAAATGCAATGAACATTTTTCAGCTTTCCCTCTTCTGTGTGTGGGTGTAAAGAAAGACATTGACCTTCTCTTTGATAACGCTGACTGTCGCATCTTCCACGTTCAGCAAAACTGCAGTCCAGTCATCTTTCCCCGTGGACGACAGCAGACTGTCAATCGCTCCATTTATTATGTCCATCCCTGACAGAGAGAGAGAATAGAGATGCTAGACTGGGTTTATGCAAGTGTGTGTGTGTGTGTGTGTGTGTGTGTGTGTGTGTGTGTGTGTGTACACGCAGGTTACCTATGGGACGAGACACAGAGGTCATTCCCAGGTAGAGAACATGGAAACTCTGTTGTAGTGCAGTGTTTGGAGTGGGAAAGTCTACTGAGAGAAAACACACACGTGAGGCTGAGAACATTAGAGGTACAGATGATTCCATTTACTGAAAGAAAGAATAAAGAAAAGACAATGAGAAAATGGCAAGGAAGAAAAATAAATGAATTTTGAAAGACAGAACAAGTAAGCGACACACAACATGGAAACAGAACAATAAAAGGAGGAATGAACATAAAGTAAAATACAGCAAAGAGGAATAAAGTAAAGACAAAAATAAGGTTAAAATAAAGAATGAAATGTAAGGAATGGACCATGTAAAAAGAATAGAACATGGGTAAAAATAAGAGAGAGACAGGCTTTAAAAGAAGAGATGAATAAGCAGGAGAGCTTTTAAATGCACACGCTTCAGTGTTCAGTAAATCTTCCCTCGTTCTTTACCTTGTAGTGGGACTTCAGTGCCAGGCAGGGACGAGCCGCTTGCCGCTTTACCGTTCTTCTTCTCTGCCATAATCTGGAGAAATACAGTATGAGTTTCAGATGACCTCTCATAAAAACACTGCATGCAAGTGCACACTTGGGACATCAGTCTTGCAACCGGTGGCCTTTTGAGATAAATTTATAACAGCTATAAACCTGAAACATTTAAAGCTGTCGCTGTGACTTTTACAAAGTCCTTACACTGGAGACTCCTTCCAGAGATACTAAAACATCTAACCATGCTACCAAACAAGTGCCTGTGGAACCTGTTACTATAGTAACAATAACACACGTGTGTTAATTCTTAGCAGAATAACTGCTTAGCAATTTAATTTCAAAATGCTGAGAAACTAGAAATAAAATATTGTATCGTTATATGGAACTAGTCTAGGAACCGCTGTAGAGAATGGCTGAAATCTGACCAAAAATACAGAGAATCACATCAAGGCCATAATTCAGAGCCCCTCAAGAAGCTTATCTGGTTTTGTCAGAGCACAGAGCAATTCTCACCCTGGAGCAGATCTGGTTCAGGCTGGCAGCGATGGCTTCTGCAGGACTGTCACACTGGAACACGTGACATTTCAGCACGTGTGTGTTTTTATCCCGAGCCACATATGCAAAATCCCTGCAAATGGCAAACAAACAGATGCTAAAACATTCAGTCCAACTCCTCTGACATCTCATAGCAGCATTGAATAAACACAGTGCAAGAAAAAGAGGCTGAAAAGTCCTAGACATATACTGTACTTGGTTTCTCACTTTGATGTTCCAGGAGGAAAAACATTTCTGCAAAAGAACATTCAAATCCTGCGCATCAAAGTTATATCCGTTCTAAAAATAGCCCCAAACAGATGTGAAATGAGGATACAAAGTGAGGCGGGTGCACTAGGGGATTACACACCAGCACTACCTTACAAAAAAGGGGGGGGGGGGGATTTTCTAGTTTATTTTCTCTAGTTCATCTGTGTGCTCCACATCCAGCAAAAGTGCTCGCAACTCCATCAACTGTGCACTTAAGAACTTTCTGAAGTTATTAAACCAAAATCTCCTACATGAGCCTTGATAGAACAGATTCTATGCGTGTTTACCGTAATAATAGGACGTTAATTAGACATGAAATTGTGGGACACGCTGGGAGAGATGCGTAATTTCAGGTATGAAATTGGTTGGAGAAGGTAAGATGCTGAAGTAAGTAGCATAGCAACAGTCAATGAAATATGCGATTTAAAAAAAAAATAAATAAATATCACTAGTTTACCTGCAGGTGTGTGTGTAAGATCTGGTCTCAGTCGGACCCTCTCCCACAGAAGATCTGACCAATCCTGCCTTCTGCTACAATAAGGTTGATCAATCCTGTCATCTCCTGCAGAGTGTCTGCCCAAGCCTACCCTCTCCTACAGAATCTCACCTTCTCCCACTGAAGCATCAACTAGTCCTGCCCACCCATGCAGAAGGGTTTAACCAGATTGTTAATGTCCTGCAGAAAGGTTGTCTACACCTTCAATCTCCCACAGAGGTTTGTCCAGTCCTGCCCTCTCCTTCAGAAGGTCTAATCATTCCCCCATCCCTACAGGAAATCTGACAGATCTCACCTACTCCCACCAAAGGCTTGACCAATCTGGCCTTCTCCCATAGAAGGTTCAACCAAGTTTTCCTGCTCCTCCACAAAGATTAACCGATTCTGTTACCGAACTGTTCTGTTGGAGGTTTGACCAAATCCCACCCTGGTTCCACATTAACCTTGACCAGTTTCACCTTCTCGCACATATCTTTACCAATCCCAGCTATTCCTATGGAACGTTTGACCTCCCACTCCCACAAGTATACCAGTTGTATTTGAATTGAATTCTGGCATACAGTAGAAGCGTTTATCATCAACACATATACATTACAGCACAGTGGAATTCTTTTCTTTGCATATCCCAACTGAGGAGCTTGGGGACAGGGGAGCTTGGGGACAGCTATGATGCAGAACCCCTGGAGCAGGGAGGGTTAAGTGGCTTGGCAGTGCTGGTGCTTGAACCCAAACCTTCTGATCAACAACACAGAGCCTTAACCGCTTGAGCCACCATTTCCCATGATTACATGACAGTTCGCTAACTATTGTTACTTAATCAATTATGTGTTTGATACTTCTATGGAGTGACTAGATTAGCATCAGCTATTATACTCTCCTTAATCCACCAAGATTAGCTAGGATATTAGCTAGTACAAATGGCATTAAACACAAGCAGAATAGAGCCAAAGACGAATAAGAAAATAAACAATCAATTATTTATACAGTAAAATAAAATATGCATGGAGCGAGCAGATAGTGAAGCAGTTGTGATGGGAAAAGCTGTTGAGTGCTGAAGAAATCTAGGGATAAGAGCCATTCTGAGATTTACAGTACATTTTAAAATTTCAAAACAAGATATGGCCTGTTAGCACTTACAACATAGCAGCTCTAAACAGGCATTCCCTGAATAGCATTGACGTATAACAGAAATTGCAAATCCCTCCATCTTAACGACTTTCCCATCCTTGAAACCTGGCTGTTACAAAGCTTAAAGGCACTGGAGACTCCTTCCATATATATGATTTGACATTTGAGAACAACACAGTGCATGAGCAGAACTAAATAATACAGAGACGACTGCACAACTGACTGCAAGCTGAAGCGAAGCTGCTGATTGGTCAGCTCAACTGCTATAATACCTATTATTACCTCATAGCTGGAAATAATCTGGTTTGCCAAGTGTAAAGTTTCTTCAAAACAAAAGTCTCCAGAGCGCATGCACACAGTAATGGCGAGGGAACACAGCCAAACCAAACACTACAAATTCAGTAGACTTCAAAGCGTGCACTGAATTATGGGATTTCCAGAGGGGGGGACCGAGTTGCCTCATAGAGTGAAGTGGAAATCTAACCTAAATACACAGCGGGAACAAGAAACATCCATCTTGTTAGCAGTACAAAGTATGTACGTGTGTGTGTGTGTGTGTACAGGATGACTGACACACACTGCAGTAGCACCGACCCTGAAGCAATGCATGCTGGGAACTTCAATCCCGGTAGATAGAGGGTGGAGAAATGCAAGGTGCAGCAGATGCTATTATTAAACCATGCGAGTGCGTGTGAAGACCTTGGCTTTATCGCTCCAGCCTCCAGTTGTATTTATGACTCAATTACCCACCATGTCTCTTCTTAATTGTACAGACAAATTTAGAGTCAATAGTCCAGTGTGTGTGAGATTTACAGGAGTTTGGACTGCGAAGACGCTCGTCTTCTTGTTTCAGAAATTTGCGTGTGTGTGTGTGTAAGCTGAGATCTCATCTCTATCTGTTTATGTTCCATTACTGCACTTCCACAGGGAGACACACTCATTACGCAGCTACACACCTCGGCTATTTGACAATCAGAACACACACACACACACACACACACACGCTGCATGGCAAATACTGAACTGCATTACATTACATGAATCATATGTAGGTGAAGAATCTAATTAGAGGCGAGATAAAAGAGGAGAAGAGAGAATGTGCCATTTACATAAAATGAAGTCCGTGCACTAATAGACCACGGTTCTAACCATCACACGTTTGGAATAAGGTTCTCTAAAAGGTTCTGTCTAGGAGATCCCAAGTCACACAAATCGAATCTTGCGATCTCAATTTCTTCAAATTTTACGTAAGGTAAAGATATAAAGGAACTGCGGATGTGATGTCACAGGAAACTACTCCAAGTCGTTTAGGGTGCAACGTTTCTGTGTAACAGCGCATCCAACATGTACAATTATTTATTCATTAAATAATGACTGTGTGAATTTTTTGTCTTTTATATGAGATAAACTAGATTTTGTTCTCTCTTATGTTATAGCAGCTGTAAATGGTCAGGAGGAGAAAACTAAGCAGGAAGTGGAAAAAGAGACAGAGGAAGCAAAGGAGTAGAAAGGGAGGAAATGGGGGAGGAAGAAACGAGCATGTGGAGGAGGAGATGAAGTGTAGATGAGATGAGGAATATAGTGAAGACAGGCATAAAAGAGATGAGCAGTGGAAGGAGAGGGAGAGAAAGGGATTTGCCTGTGAATACGACGGAAAATAGGACAGGAATGTTAATAGGAGGAAGAGAGAAGAAGGAAATAGGAAGAGGAAGAATAGGACAGGAAACGAGTGATACGGGAACGAGGAAGAGCAGAGGGAGATTAGATAAAGGGAAGGAAATTGAGAAGGAGATTAGTAAGGATGAAAAGAGGGGAGTATTGTAGTGAGGATGAGAAAGAAAGGACTGAAATTTGAGATGGAAAGAACAAGAACGAGGAAATAGCGGAGAACAAGAGAACAGCAATGGCTTAGGGGGTATAGTGTGTGTGTGTGTGTGTGTGTGTGTGTGTGTGTGTGTGTGTGTGTGTGTGTGTGTGTGTGTGTGTCAGGCAGGCCTGCTAATCAGTCCCTGAGTTGCGTTTATTTAAGCGAGTTCGCCTCTGCATCGTCTCATCAATCATCTGCGCTCATTTATCCCCCTCCATTCATTTATTTCACTTGCTGTTCTGTTCACTTGTCTGCAGAAATGAAAAAGGACAGTGAGCCTCGAACCAAAACTGCAGATACTAAAAACACTAACATTTGTCATTGCTACATAAATTATGCAATAATGTGCTGCATAAAAATAAATAATTGCAACATTTCTTTCCACTGCAACACGAGAGTAGCAAAACACTGAACTATAGTAAAGAGATTTAAATATGAATAATCAGATTAGAGGAAAAGAAAGAGTGGAAGGAAGAGAGAATAGAGAAGAGAATAGGCGATAGGAGGGAAAAAACAGAAGAGACGAAGTGAAAGGAAAATGGAAATAGATGATATTAATAGAAAAGGAGCCAGGAAAAAAAAAGAAACTGAAGAGGAACAAAAAGAGGCAAAAGAAAGGGTGATGTGGCCAAAAAGCAAAAGGGGATTAATTGTGAAGATGAAGAAAGCAGGGAATAAGGAAGAAGAGGCCAGGATGGGAATAATGTACTGTAAGTACATGGAGAGGAAAATGAGAGGAAGGAAAAGAGGAAAAAGAGCACAAGATGTAAAAGAGAAAGCTGGAAATCCGGTAAAGGAGGGGAAGTTTTGCAGAAGAGGGGAATTAAAGAATTGAGGAAGAAGAAAAGAAGAGGAAGGAGAAGTTAAAAGAAGGAAACATGGGGTAATAGTTAATAACAGTAAAAATAATAATAAATAAATAAATAAATAAAACCAGCATAATAATGGGCTCTGTGTGTGTGTGTGTGTGTGTGTGTTTATATCTCTGTGTGTGTCCATTGCAGGAATGTTGGACCTTGTGGGGACATGTGACTGGTCCAAAAGAGGAAAACTGCAGCTTTGATTATTTTAAATAAGAGTTCGGGTTAAGTGCAGGCACTATATTAAAAAGCTACAGCAATAATTATATCAGTTGAAAGTCCTCAGAAGGAGAGCAAGCCAAGTGTGTGTGAAAGAAAGAGACAGAGGGAGAGAGAGAGAGAGAGAGAGAGAGAGATAATTTGTCACGGTCGGTGGTCATTAGGCTAATATCACAGCTTAATTACCCATTAACATTGTAAAGTTGTTTACATGACACACTCATCTGCTCTCCTGTCGCTGCCGCTCACATCCCTGACTGTAAATCAGCCTGAACCTTATTACCCATGAGCACCTGCTCAGTGCATTCACACACACATCATTACCTAGATACCCCCTTCCACCCATGTTGAACACCAGAATGGTGCAAGTAGGCAGTGTCTGTAAGACAAACACACACCAAAATGGCAGACACAGGACTGGAAGATCAGAGAAATGCAGAGAACCTGCACTAAATGTGTGCCAACGTGGCAGGAACGAGAAAGGCTGGTAGAAATGTCCTAGCAATGCTAAACAGCTACATGAATTAGGTTTGGAGATGTTATTTGTTACTTTGGATTGCCCCATCAGTAAAAGAAAATTAAATATACTAATTAAAGTGTAATCAAAATTATACTCATTTAGTGTCACGACAGAACGTCAAAGTCCTGTGCAAACGTAACAAGTAACTAAAGTTAACTCGTCATTGATATGACCAAGTTCTTACCCACACTTGCTGTACATGACTAAATACTGAACTGTCAAAATTTCCAAATGTGACTGATAAAGTCTGCATTTATTTTGTTTATAGATCAGTCTTTACCCAAACAGCACTGCAGTACTTACTGAGCAGCCTCCAATGCAGCGTTCTGAACATTTATTTTTAAACTCTGCAGCAAATTAAGACTAAATGAATATAACTGGCTGGAGGAGAAACGAGAGTCCTACTCCTGATGTATCTTTTCCCTTTCAACGGGTTTTCAGAGGAAAGCCAAAATATTTGTGTGAAAAAAATATAATATATATTCTTAGACTTTATTGTACATTATACTAGCGTACTGCATTTATGTCTCTGAGACACCAGAACCACTTCTACAGGAACGATCATCCAACTGTCCCAAAATATCTCTAGCAACTGTTACTCTGCCAATTTTCCTTGCCAGTGTTCACATGTTCTAAATTTGCCACAGGGCAGGTGTTTCTGGGACAAATGTTCTGTTAAAATTTATCAACCTGTAATTATCAACGATGTTTGGATCATCCACTGGGTCAGAGTTAAGTCCACTGGGTCAGAGTTAAGTCCACTGGGTTAGAGTTAATCCATTGGGTTGAGGGTTATATACACTTTGGTTAGGGTTACGTACAGTGGGGTTAGGGTTACGTACAGTGGGGTTAGGGTTAGAGACAGCGGGGTTAGGGTTACAGACAGCGGGGTTAGGGTTACGTACAGTGGGGTTAGGGTTACGTACAGTGGGGTTAGGGTTACAGACAGCGGGGTTAGGGTTACGTACAGCGGGGTTAGGGTTACAGACAGCGGGGTTAGGGTTACAGACAGCGGGGTTAGGGTTACGTACAGTGGGGTTAGGGTTACAGACAGCGGGGTTAGGGTTACGTACAGTGGGGTTAGGGTTACGTACAGCGGGGTTAGGGTTACAGACAGCGGGGTTAGGGTTACGTACAGCGGGGTTAGGGTTACAGACAGCAGGGTTAGGGTTACGTACAGTGGGTTTAGGGTTACCTACAGTGGGTTTAGGGTTACCTACACTGGGTTTAGGGTTACCTACAGTGGGTTGAGGGTTACCTACAGTGGGTTGAGGGTTACCTACAGTGGGTTTAGGGTTACCTACAGTGGGTTTAGGGTTACCTACAGTGGGTTTAGGGTTACGTACAGTGGGTTTAGGGTTACCTACAGTGGGTTTAGGGTTACCTACAGTGAGGTTAGGGTTACGTACAGAGGGTTTAGGGTTACCTACAGTGGGTTTAGGGTTACCTACAGAGGGTTTAGGGTTACCTACAGTGGGGTTAGGGTTACCTACACTGTGGTTAGGGTTACCTACACTGTGGTTAGGGTTACCTACACTGTGGTTAGGGTTACGTACAGTGGGTTTAGGGTTACCTACAGTGGGTTTAGGGTTAAGTACAGAGGGGTTAGGGTTATTTACACTGGGGTTAGGGTTACGTACACTGGCATTAGGTTTACGTACAGAGGGGTTAGGGTTATATCCAGTGGGTTGAGGGTTACGTACAGTGGGTTTAGGGTTACGTACAGTGGGTTGAGGGTTACGTACAGAGGGTTTAGGGTTATGTACAGTGGGTTATGTATGTTTGATTAGGATTACGCATGTGGGTTAGAGTAATGTACATTTGGTTAGAGTATGTATGTTTGCTAAAGTTCAAAAACTGTTTCTTAACCATAACCAGTCAACTGTACATATTTCATACAAGAGAGTGCACTTCCAAAGTAGGTCTACATCTTGCTTGTCAAAATAAAATGGTCCGATTTACGCAGCTCTCAAACATCTCGTCTCATGTCTTGGAATTCTGAGCCTGTTACACACTTGTCCCTGGGTGGTGCACACTTCTGAAGCATGGGGGAAGTCAACAAGGGCAAATCAAATCCCTGTGCTTATACAGAAGGAACGCTCCTCTCCCACCACACACACACACACACACACACACACACACACAATTCTACTGACTCTACACTTTCTGAGGTCAGATTTATAGACACACTGTGAGACAGGGAATTAATGAGAACAAGCGCTAAATCAGAGAGAGAGAGAGAGAGAGAGAGAGAGAGAGAGAGAGAGAGAGAGAGAGAGAGAAAGCGCTCAGGTGAACAATACCATTCAATTAGAGGAAAATGGGAAGGAGGAATGAAAAATGAATAGCAAGTGAGAACAAGGTGCTGAAACCTGTGTAGTGGAGGACAGTGCTGCAGGCAACGGATGCAGTGGGGTGATATGGAAAGAAAAAGAAAGATGAAAGCACAAAGCTTTGAGTTGAGAAAGAGGCAGTAGATAGAGTGATGAGGCACGAGAGGAAAGACAAGAAGGAAACAAGTACAAGAGATGAAAAATCAGCAAAGAGGAATTCCCTAGTCACAGTGTGTGTGTGTCTGTGCAGAAAAAGGTTAATGATCTCACTGTGTACTACAAGCTATATGTCTTATAAAGGGCAATGGTATCAGGAATTTTAAGTGGGCCCCACTGTTAAAAGGGCAACTCTGGTTGTATTACGGAAAGGAAATTAATGCGTGAACAACAGGGCTGAACGATTTGCATTTTTTTTCCTTACTGATATTGTAGTTGCAGACACTCGCGGTCTACCACATTTAACAACAGTTTCCCGAACAGTGCAGTCCAGCCGCAATGAACAAAATTTCACAGCATAATGATGACTTAAAAGATACAAAATGCACAACGGATATTATTTCTGTACGAATAGAAATAAATTTGAATTTGCTATGAACTGGGGACATACTGTAACATATACTACCTGCACGGGTGTAAAGGTGTTTCTACAAGCCTATGGTCAGTGTATGAGGCTATATTGGTGATTTTCCCTTGTATCAGATGCATTTGCAAAGCATCACCAGACTATAATCTTTAATATTACTTATGAATCCGTACGTAGTGATACCCTTGCCTGCTATAGAAACAGGATTAAAGTTGGTGTAGGTATAAACCAGTTAGCTCATCTTAAAGCTCAGGGGAAGCTAAAGCCACTACTATTACTATTCGTTGTAAAGTGGGCGGAGTTAATATTGAGTAAAGCAGGAGCCAGAGTTCACCTCCCCAATCACAAGGTTTATCCCTCTCAGTGGATCTTTACCATAATGTTACATTTCTCTTACACCAGTCTCTCCACCATCACTACTCTCTCTCTCTCTCTCTCTCCCCCCCCTCATCCGTCTTGCTCTTTTTCCCGCTCTCCCTGCCCTCATTTGCTCTATAACATTTTAGGACATGAAGAGAACACACCAGTAAATCACTGTGTATGTGTGTGTTTGTACACAATCCTAAACGGAAATCATTTTGTGTTTCTGAACTGAATGTTTTGGACGAATCAATAGACATACACAAAATTACCATAATGCATATTGAAAGACAGACAGGCAGACAGTAAGACAGGCAGACAGACAGACAGGCAGAAAGAAAGCGTGTAACGGAGGAAAGCTCTCAGGAGGGAACAGTCAGTGAGTGTGAGGAGGACTGAAGCTGCTGGAGCACTATTATGACATCATAAGCAGGCAGTTACAATTCGAATCCACACACACATTCTGTCTCAGTGTTTCACTGTGAAATAATCACACTACAGCTGCAATTTGTAGTGTCTCAACTGAACACAGATTTAAAGAGAAACTCAAGACAAAAAACACATCCATCCACTGAATCCTAATCCTATCCCACTCGCTTTCCCACTTTCCCCTGAGCTACTCTCTCTCTCTCTCTCTCTCACACACACACACACACACACACACACACACACTTCTTTCCTATTTCTCTATGGAGATGAGGAGAGTTCATCTTTCATACATGTCCTTCCTAATATACTCCACTGAGACAAAGACACACACACACACGCAAATGCTTAATTCTGCAACCCGGCAGAAAAATTACTCACACTAATCTGTCTCTCTCTCTCACTCGTTCTAACTCTTTCTCTTTCACTTACACACACACACACACACACACACACACACACACACACACAAAACACCTGGCACCTGCTTTAAGCAAAAATGCAAGAACACAAAAATCCAGAGCGAAGGAAACGCAGCAGGCAGAGAGAGAGAGAGAGAGAGAGAGAGAGAGAGAGAGAGAGAGAGAGAGAGATGGCTAGAGAGACAAAAAGACAGAAAAGAGGGTGTGATGGACACATGAATAAAGAAAAAGATGGGACAGAGATGGACATGGGGAAAGAGAGACAGAAAGAATGATGGAGGGATGCGTACAGAGGAATATGCACTCACCGAGTCGGACATCTCTATTAGCACCAAGCTGCTCCTGGGCTCATTATTCCCACTTGCGCACACCGCACTTCCCTCTGTCCTCCACTCATCCGTCACACAGTTCTCTCTGTGCTCCCCTTCCCCTTCACTATACCCTCCGTCTCTCTCTCTCTCCCTCTCTACGAGAGCCTTCCTAACATACACGCCTCTCACATCACTGCAAGAAGCCCCCCTCTCTCTCTCTCTCTCTCTCTCTCTTCTCCCCTCTGTCCTTCACTCCACTTTTCTCTCCATCTCTTCATTTTATCTTTTTTTTTGTTTATTTACTTATAAACATGTTCATTTATTGTACATATTTAAAAAATAATAATAAAAATAAATAAATAACATAATTCTTCCTCTTGCTCTCTTTTATCTCCCTTTGCAGGACACAGGTGATGGGAGGCAGAAAGCAACCAAGATAATATAACCAAGAACCAAAATAATGAGTAGAAAAAAAACACATAAGGAGAAAGAGTGAGAGATGAAGGGAAAACAAGAGGTCTAATTAATGCAAAGGGGGAAAAACAAGAAAAAAGAGGGATGGAGGAAGAGAAAGAAACGTAGAGAAAGAAACATGGATAAAGAAACATGGAGAAAGAACAATGGAAGAACTCGAGGAGTAAAAAAAGGCGGAAGGACTGGAGCGCAGGGAGAGAAATGGAAGGATTTTCAGGACAGATTGAGGGTGAGAAAACACCTGGAAGAAAGCAAACAGAGCGAGAAGAATGCTGAAGGGGGATAAAAAATTTGAGAAACTAGAAAAGTGAGAGACAGAATGAGTAAAGGAGAGAAAAAGTGACAAAGAGAAGGAAATGTTTTCAGGAACAGTAGAAGGTGAGAGAGACAGATGGAAGTGAAGAATGAAAGAGTGAGAAAGATAATGTTTGTGTGTGTGGGGGGGTGAGCTTCTCAGGAACATGGAGCTTCAAGCGGTTTCCTCTTTCTCCCTGTTCCTCTTACACACACATACACACACACATGCCTACACATGCCTACACATACACACACACACATGCCTACACATGCCTACACACACACAGGCTGAGTGCTCCAGAAATAGAGCTGTGAGATCAAATCCCATGGAGCCTCCATCCGCCTGAATCTCATTTATTCACTTATGCATGTGTGTGTATGAATGTGTGTATGTATGTGTGCGTGCGTGCGTATTTAACAGATTTGACAGCTCCCCAACTGTCCACTAGGAAGACATTTAAAAATCTCTGTGCAGAAACACGGCTCTAACACACAGCAGTTCATTCAGATCGCGGTCTACACCGCCATCTTGTGGCCAGCTCATACACTGCACCTCCCTCCTTCACTTCAACCGTTAAGGCTTTCTTCTAGTATTTTACCCTTTTAGCACCCTTTCGGATTAAAAAATAAATAAAAGCCTTGCCATTAGTGAATGAGAAACAGTAGGCAGCAAACTAAACAAAGCTAATTAATCACCTGCTCAGTGTGAATACTGTGTTTACATTTAGTTACACACTTAGCTTGTTTGGCTAATCTGAAACCAGAAGGAGCTAAAGTGAAGTAAATATCACAAAGATCTTAGCTACTGCATTCAAACGTCCTCCTAAACTTCTCTTAGATCTCCTTCTGCGTTTAAATACAGCATCAACCAAGCAAGCACCCGAATATTTAAGCAAATATAATTTAAACAAATTGAACATAGCATTTTTCTTAAAAAAACATAAAAATCCATTAAATGATAGCAGTATGCACCCAAATGGTAATACAACAATCCAATGAAAATGATGCTTTATGATTAAAAGGCATCACAGGGCAGCGTAGCACCAAGAGGAGGAAAGTGCTATCTGCCCTCTTCTATATACACAATCTACCTACAGAGAGGCACAGGATTGGAAGCCACACTCACTCACTCACTCGTTTTCTACCGCTTATCCGAACTACCTCCGGTCACGGGGAGCCTGTGTCTATCTCATGCGTCATCGGGCATCAAGGCAGGATACACCCTGGACGGAGTGCCAACCCATCGCAGGGCATACACACCCACTCTCATTCACTCACGCATTCACACACTACGGACAATTTTCCAGAGATGCCAATCAACCTACCATGCATGTCTTTGGACCGGGGAAGGAAACTGGAGTACCCGGAGGAAACCCCCGAGGCACGGGGAGAACATGCAACATGCAAACTCCACACACACAAGGAACTGGACCCCGACCCTGGAGGTGTGAGCAACACTTAACTATGAAATCAAATCGTAACTGACCTGCTTTGGCCCCGCCCAACTCCCCACACACTGATGCTGCCGATTGGCTGAGAATGGAGAAGGGTGTGGTCTACAGGGTCGATCAAGGTCAGAGTGGCATCCTGCAGCACTAACAGCATTGCTTTACCCTGAAAAAGAAAAAATAGTGCCTGGGATGTTGCTATATCTTTAACATTTTCAAGTCCAGCTCACTCTCACTGTCCATCATCTTTACCTCCTCCATTTCCCCCGCACTCTCCCTTTCTCTCCGGCGCAGTGTGCGGGTGTAAGAGTGTGTGTTCGATTGCTGGAGGAGTCGGATGCAGTCGCTGATGACAATGCTGCCAGACACCATGTCGGCTTCACACACTTCCATCCAGCCGAGAGAGCGCACACGAAACACCTGCAACACACACACACACACACACACACACACACACACACACACACACACACACACACACACACACACACACTTCCTCATATATCATCCCTCGCTTCATTTTTTCCCTTTCCACTTCTTTCCTTTTCCTCCTCTTCCCTACTTTCTTTTCCTTCTCACTACTTAATCACTTCCACTTCATTTCCATCTTTTCCTTACTTTTGTCTCCTCCTCTTTGCAGCCTTAATTTTCTTCTCTTCCCTTAGAGTTCCTGCAATGTTTCACCCTCCTTTTTCTGCTCTGTGTTCCTGCCACTTTCTTCCTGTACCTTTTCCTTAACTTTCTCCTCCTTTTCTCTTGTACATTGTCGTTCCTGTTTAATACCAGCAGGGGACAGCAAACCGTCTTAACGTCAATGTACAGTTCACCTCTACAACCACATGATGGCGATGTGCATAACAATTATCAATAAAATTATAATGAACCAATCAGTAAAAACTCACGTGTGTCTCGAAGTCATTGATAGGGATCACTGTATCAGCAGGAGGAGGTGGAACTTTAGATCTAGAGAGAGTGAGAGAGACAAATTTAACAAGCAAGACAGATGGAAGAGGGAAAGAAGAACAGGGAAAGAAAAAGAGAGACAGGAACAAAACAAAATAGAGGAAACAAAGAAATAAAGAGAAAATGAGAGAGTGGCATAGAAAGACAAAAAGATTCAGAGCTTAATGTCTATAAATAAATTAGAACTAGAATTTCCTCTCTTCTTCTTATTCTCTCTTCCACTGTCCTTCCTCTTCACCAAGCTCCCTTCATTCCACCCCCTTCCTCAATTTCATTCCTTCTCTTTCCTCATCTGTTCCCTGTCTCTTCTTGCACTCATTCTTCATTCCGAAGCCCTTTCTTCTTTTTCCTTACTCCTCTCTGCCTTATTATATTTCCTATCCTCCCCCCCCTCCTTTTTTTAAATTTCCTATTACTTTAGAACTAAACAGAAAGTAAAATGTATATATACCTGGTGTATCTCAGGTTTACGTAGCTGTACGGCATACAGCGAGCCCCAGCACACTCTTGCTCCTGCTGCTCTTCACCTCTCACACTTTTACTTTGTCTGGAGTCAGAAGGGGCGGCAGTCTCCTTCAGGTCCTGTAGGAAGTGCAGTGAACCTCAATCGCTTATATGTGTGGCAGCCAAGAAAAACCAAGTCTTTGAACTCACATTTCCCAGAACACACTGTGGCCTACAAACATGGCCACAACAAACTATATTCCCCAACTCTATGGATAAACATATTAATGGACATGCAAATCGATAGAGGAATGACAAGATGGACATATTAAATGGATGGATGGATGGATGGATGAATGGGTGGGTGGATGGATGCATGGTAAGATGGATGGATGAGTGGTTGGGTGGGTGGATAGATAGATAGATAGATAGATAGATAGATAGATAGATAGATAGATAGATAGATAGATAGATAGATAGATAGATAGATAGATAGATAGACAGACAGACAGACAAACCCATAATGGGCAACATAATGGAAAATAATTTTAGACAGTTGGACAAATAAATAAAGGGATTGAAGGATGTTTGGATGCTTGCATATGGACACGGAAAGAATGGTTGGGATAAATAAGTGGCATTTTGAAATTTTCCTCTCTATATATATAGTTCTTAAAAATAAATAAACAAACAAACAAACAAACAAACCTTGGTTTCCTGATCTTTAAAATCTTTACTCTTCGAAAGACTAACTCTTCTTTACTCTTCGAAAGATAATTAATCGTTTCCATTTTCCTTGATCAAAGTCAGAGTAAATCTCTTTGCTCAAAAATTCATTCACTATTTTCCATCTTTTTAGACAGTATCACATACCAGCTGCATTAATATTGAATTACTAAGTGCTCTGATGCTTTTACAGAGCCCCCTATCCACCCCTCCACCAACCAATATCATTTACCATTACGTTATCCATCCGTTCATTCATCCTTCTCTCTAGGACATGATTCACAATAACAGCTCTAGTCAATAGCGTGGGTCTTTAATGACTGCCGCACTTATAGTCTTGTATCCTGCCGGACATGACTGACTTGTGGTCCTGAAAATGTATGCATGCTCTGCAGTGCACGTTGATGGGTTTAACATCCTGAGTGAATCCTTTTCTATAATCGCAAACACACAACATTTAGCTTGCAGTTCTACGAATGGCTTCATTTCTGAAGTGTTATGGCAGTGTAAAGCATCATAAGGTACGTTTCTTAAAGAAAGCTCGGCACTGAGAACAAGCGCAATGTGACGGATAAAAGAAAGTTTTTAATTATTTAAAGGCTTATGTAAAAGCTTTAAAAAAAAAGCTAAGAAAAAAAGACAGCTGCATTCAGTTTAAGCAAAGCTGTTGATCGGTGTTGTGTAAAGTGCGTGTCTGTGTGTGTATTACCAGGTAGTTGTTATTAAGGAAGCTGCCTGTGGTTGCTTCATAGCAGAGTGAGGATGAGGAGGGTGAAGAGGCAGCAGATGAAGGCACAGGCTCAACAGAACTGTCTGACACGATACTACTAGGCCTCTAAACACACACACACAAACACGTCACATTATTATATATAAAATCAATATCATTTACTTATACAAATACAATTAGAGACTGACCACACCCTTCTTGCCCTCAGCTATAACATTGTGTATCTGTGTGTGTACCTCACACTGAGTCTTAGATGAGGGAACGCACAGTGAGCTTCCCCCACCTTCCTGGTTCTGTTTGCTATCGGTTACGGGTTGGTCCTGTTGCGTTTTGCTGTGCCAGAGATAAACATCAGACACCACATCATCCTCCTTCTGCCAAACAGGGGGCAGCGCTGAGTCACTGCATGGACCTGCAAGCCGACGCACATGCAGAATAAACACACGCATATAGCATATCTATATATACCCTCACACACCGATGTGTTGCCCTGGTAACATCATTTGGATTTAAAGATAAAGACTAGATTTAGCGTAAGAGACACAATCACACACACTTGCAAGGGAATTAAGCAAAGATATTACAAGTGCTTGCGTGATAAGAGAGAGGTGATGAGAAATGGACGTAGGATGTGTGAAATGAATCAGAAACAAACTGTCTAGTGTTCAGAGAATCTTGATCTGAAATGATAGTTGTGGTAAACTGATGGACACATAAAACACTGACAAATGGACACACAAAGATGGATAGAATGAGAAGTGGGTTAAAATATAGATAAATGGGTGGACATATGAATGGACATGCAGGTCGATAGGAGAATGAACAGACGGACATATAGATATTGGATGGACGGATGGATAGATGGACGTAATCTGGAATGAGATGGCTGAAGTAAGTTTGGACAGACAGACATTTGAATGTGAATTGGATGGACATATGGATAAAGGAATGTATAGATGCTTGGGAAGATTGACGGACAGAATGGGCAGATAGATGCAAGGAAGGTTGGATAGATGGATATATTGATAAAGGAGTAAAAGATGGAAACAGACATATATGGAGGACAAATAAATATAATGGACATCTGGATTAATGGATCATCAGAAAAAGCAAAAAAGTTGAAAAGATGAATATATAAATGGAATGAGATGTCCAGATTGACAGACAGATGAATAAATAGACTGATAAGCAGGAAAATAAACTCACCTGTTTCCTGTGGTGTCTCTAAAGACGGACTCTCCTGAGACAGAGTTGTCCAGCTTGAATCGTCATCCTCCTCTTCTTCCTCCTCCAACTGTTTGTCTTTTTGTTGTGCCACAATTAGTGGGGGCATGGGCAGGGAATTCGGTGGGACCAGAGAGCGGACTAAAGGCAGGGAAGTGGGTGGGGTTTCCTTTCTTTCACCTGCAATTGGTGGTTTTGACATAACCTTTGGCCCACAGTCTTTGCCACTTTCTTCCGTCGCACACTTCATAGGAGTGTGGGCGGGGCTCAGGTGAGTGTGGGCAGGGCTCTGGTGCTCTTCTTCCTCTTCATTGGCCAGGAGCAGCAGGTGATTCTGAGGGAGCGTTAAATGAGCCTCCACACGATTTTCTTTTGCCCAGTTTTGGAGCTCCAACTTGGGCATGCACGGTTTCTCTTCTTCTGGTGTCTGGATTTCTTTTGCAGGAGATTCTTCTTCTTCTTCTTCTCTGTGATATTCCAAAAAACTTTTTGTCCTTCGTCTAAAGGGCATGTTTTTCTCGACATCTTTGGCAAAGGTATCTGGCCAATCACGCCCACACTCGGCCTTGATGTCATTGCGATTTGTGTCCTTTCTACTTAGGTCGAATTGTGTTTCCTTTAGCTGTAGATTGGTGCCATTTTTTGCTAGTTTGGTATTAGATGGTGAGAACGACAGAGAAAAAGAACATAGGGAAGAGGAAGAGGCAGATTTCTTGGGAACAGGTTTAACCCTTCCTTGGGCAGAACTTCCATCCAGCCCCATAGCATTCTGCAAGTTGGCCATGGCATATTTCTGGCGGTTCTTTGGGGGAGCAGCAGAACCCTGTGTCTCCACAGAAACACCTCCTCTTGTGATGTCACGGCCCAGTTGTTGATTGAGAGAAGAGCGGAGATTGAGAGATGTGGGTGGGGTCACTAAAGGGCTGCCACGATTGGTCGACTCTAATGTAGAGGCGCTGCGTCTGAGGGCAGGCTTGTGCAGCGACATCCTTGGCTGGTTGGCTAGATTTGAGAACAAAAGAAAAAAAATTATTGAATTTATTTTGGATGTTACCATTTCTTACCCAGTAGTTAGGATCCCGGTGTAATATGACTCACATTTCAAGCCATTTTGGCTATGATGTTTTTGACCTTCCAAAAGTAATCAGTCATCCATAAACACAAATCTTAATCCACCAAAGCACAGTCCATAATAATTATTTTTTAGACTTTATCTTAATTTTTGATTGGCAGGACGAAGTGGATGATGTGCAGGGCCAAATACCATGCATTGGTACAGTACAATATGCAAAATACGCTAGATAACTCTTTTTTCAGAATTTTTTATTATAGCTATGACCGTTTTCTTGGATTAATTTTTTTGTCTAACAAAGTTTTATCTTACATATATAGATCTCCATAGTTATGAGGCTGATTTTAAGGGTGTCACATTTGAGTTTTACCTCAGGCGAGTTTTGTGCACTGGCCGTTGTGGGTTGTTAAACTCGGTTTCATCCATTTTGTTTCAAACGAAATATCACACTGACTGTAAGGTGTGTGTGTGTTTTTTTTTTTTTTTTTGTTTTGGGTTTTTTTTCGGGGGGATTGGCTCAATTACTGTTTACCTCACAAAAGACTGTCAAGTCAGCGAACCACCTAAAAAAACAATCTGAACACATAGCATATATAAATATAAGCCTACCTACACACCCACACAAGTATATACTTAAAATTTATGTGAACCATGCTGGTGGAAAGTGTGTTAGCAGCAGATGTGATTTGAGACAAGCTTTTTTTCAAGGTGATGAGGCAGCACAACCGCAGCAGCATTGTCCTAACCCCTATAAACAGAACACACATGCGAGCGCGCGCACACACACAGCTAATTCGCAGAGTATCGATCATTCTAATCAAAGTAGCATTATTAGCATCGCCGTACTTGAGGCAATTAGCTTCACCACTATCCTTTCTTTTCACTTCTTCAGCCTAATGTATAACTATCATAAAATTATGGCAGTTTAACAACACTAGTAAAGTACAACTTTGTAACAATTAGGTAGCTAATGAGTTTGCTTGGCTAAGTAGCCATAGCAAGATTTTATCTGCCTAACTGAGTTCACAGCTTGACAAAAAGCTGAATGCATCGCAGTCACCTAGCAAACCATTTGCATTTTTCAGATATAATCTTGGGATTTTGCTTTATGTTTACTAGCATTTGTTCTCATCGGCAGTTCAATGTTATTCCCATTCAAATGTTATCTTTTCTATAGCAAATAAAAAACCTGAAATTGCTTATATGGTGATGTTTAAACATTTTTGAAAAATTGTTTTCTTTATTGTTTTTAGTCTTGTTTATAACCAACAGAGATTCCCTGTTTATAATCGACAGAGATTCCCGCAGGAACAGCTGTTTATAGCTGATATAACCTTTGTTATTTTGCATACATTCCGCAATATTAGGTTTAACTTTAAATGTATTTATTCTAACAAATTTAAAGGAATTGATAGCAGTCCAAACAGTATAATTATTCATTATTTAAAATGAAACACATCACCAAATTGCAGCATGGTCTCCTCCTGGTAGTCCAGGGGCTGGCTCCCATGCTCTCATTGCTGCGACACGGGTTTGATTCCCTGGCAGGGAGCTAACCCAGCCATTGAAGGGCAATGACCAAGCCACAGTCCAGACCTGAGTCCAACTAAAAATCTGTAGGGTGAAAAAACCTGAAGTGAACTATGCACAGGAAATATTCTTAGAATTTGATGGTCTGGAATGTTTTTTGTAGGACAGAATGTATATTGGCAAATCCAGACACACCGTGCGGATAGACTCTTACCATAAAATACTGAATGGTGGAATAATGGTGGATTGTAACTTCAGGCATTTAAACGACATGCTACCTTCACCCCCCTTTTTTTTAAATTTGTGCATTACAAAGCATGTGAAAGATGAGAGCTCTAGACAGACCTAATCTATTTATAAGCACCAATGTCCATTTCCTGTAAGTACATCAATAGCCTGTACTGTAAGCTAGATTCAGTCCAGGGTGGAATTTATAACAACAACAACAAAAAACATTTACATTACATCAGGGAGAAAAATACTTAAACCTAAAAGGGATGTTCGAGATGAAGTCTAAATTTTAAATTAATTTCATCAAACTAATACAGAACACAGGACGCCATTTAGCAACTGCTAGAAAGGCAAAAATCCTGCTGCAACTATAACATGTGGGTCATATTATCCCAGTTAGTAACAGACATCTTCCTAGATAATAAATATATTTGAATACATGTTTTAAGTTAGGTTAAAACAAATATTTAATGTCACTGAAAACAAGCGACCTAATGCACGCAATCACTTCACACTCAACAAACCGAAACAATGAAGATGAAGTGTATCAATCATCGTATACAATAAATCTCGAGTAGTTAGAGAGACATGGTGATATTTTCCAGGAGCAAAACCCGCGCGTGTGCAGTTATAGGAAAATAATAAACGAGACTATGTCACATGGCCTGACTCTAAGCTAGCAGACTACTCTTGATTAATTTCCTATAACAGCTCTTCATAACATGGTTTATTCATCTTAAGCAACAGCAAGTGACCAACAAGTGCAAAAAAAAGTTCAGTTACAATTCCAAGTTGTAAAAATCATGACGTCATGCTGGAAAAAAAATAACTTGTTGCTGAACGTCCACAAAACAACCTTACTCATGTTATCACTCATGCTGTATGTTAACATCTTGTTGTTTTTTTCTTTTTCTCCTGAAATCTAAAAACTTTACAGTTGATTTAGGCTGAAATTGAAGACCTCTTCCAAATAAAAATAAATAAATCAATTTTCATTAATTACTACGCTTTTAATCTGTTGATTTTTAACCAACCGCCGCGAACGTTTCTGAGAACAAGCACGTAACCCATAACGATAGTCCAAGTCACTGGCCAATCAGAAGCACGGATTTAAAACGATACTCGAAATGCTAGACTTTTTTCTTATCTAGGTAATTCATGTTTTATGCGTTATTGTAGTCCGACAAAAAAAAATGAAGCATCATAAAATAAAATCGGAAATTTAAATTAAAACCTTGGACACAAAAAAAATATATCAATAATTATCAACTCAATAATCTGTTTACTCTTGCATTAATCGTCCATTAAAAATAATAATAATAATAATAATAATAATAATAATAATAATAATAATAATAATAATACGCAGCAGAAGACTATTATTATTATTATTATTATTATTATTATTATTATTATTATATTTCGGTTTGACGCTGGCCAGGGTCCTGATCTTCCATCTTGCAAATCAGATTATTCCTAATTGCAACTATTATCACATTATTATATTGTGCATGCCTACACAACGCATACACACACCCGCATCAGCTGCGACCTGACTGGCATTTTCCATGAAACTGCAGGCCCGTCTGTTGCACTTCACACTAAAGCATGACACAGCAATAGGAGGGGAGGGAGGGGGGGGGGTGATATCTCTCTCACACACACACACATACACAACAAAATCACGCACGTGCATATTTCCAACTAATTATTATTTAAACGCGTGTTTGTTTTTGTTTGGGTTTATTTACAGCAAGCATCACACAGCATCATCTATTGCAGAAAGTTGGTATATAAGGATAAGGCACCGGGCGCTGCCCTGTGCCCCTGCCACAGCCTGGCATCATCCCCTTGTGCACATCAGCAACATGTTTCAGCAGGAAAAACACTCACCTCCGTCCAACACAGTGACACGGTGAAGATATCAGTCCCCTCAAAATAATGTCGTAATAGCTCGAGCTGCAGTGTGTGTGCGCTTTTCAATCCAGTTTCCTTCGCTATCCGTCATCAGAGTTTCTCTCCTCCCTCAACACCGCCGCTCTGCTTGTTGTGGAAGGCCATCGGAGCCACAAACACCAGAATACAAACCTCACGACGTCATACATCGTCTGCATGAAGCCTGTTAATTGTTTGAATATTGGACGTGTGGTAACGTGTGGATGGGTGTGCTTTATGATCAAATCAATAAAAAAAAAATTAATTTCATTATATAATTTCCCTCTGATTGTAATATATCACTCTTTTCAGAACATTAAGACAGCCAACAATGGTACTGTAAAATAAAACTGGTTAAAATTGTTAGTTACATTTGTTATTTATGACTAAATTGCAGTGAATTAGCCAGCAAGCTAAAATATGTGTTGTAAATGAGATTACACCATATTGTCCATATTATATTATTTTTTTACTCTCCTTTATTGACTTCATTCTTTATTCCATTCGACTAATAACTCGTTCGTTTGCTCAAATGCAACACATTATGGCTGTGATCCATAGGCAGTGTACATTTAAAATTTGCAGTGTTATTGATCCCTTTGGCGTTCCGTGGCGACGAAGCGCACCCTGATGCTCGCTCCCGAAGACACCAATCAGCGTGCCGAGCGCGGGGCGCGCGCACAGCTGACCGGATGACATCATCGAGTTTAATCACTGCATTAACGTGTTTAATGTCTGACCTGATATTTCTCTATTTTGATACATGCTCTTAAAGCAGTTTTTCCAACTTGTTGCAGTCAATGGCATTTTCCAAATGATTAAATAATAATAATAATAATAATAATAATAATAAACTGATGTATATTTTAAAGTGATTTATTATTTAATTATATAATAAGGAAGAATGTGTTCTTCCATCTCATCCCTTCCTTCCTTCTTAGTATCTACAAACTAGATCTTTTCTCTCACGCCTATTATACGTAATGATGCAACTTTATTTGACTGTAACATCGCATTATTGGCAGCTTTTACAATTACACCGAGTCCACTGGTGGAAAAAGTTTGTTTATTATCCTTAAAACTTTAAATTGTGCGTCAAACAGGTCACAGAGCTTAACATGGACATCATCACAGTAAACAATACAATCTAACTAGCAGTCAGGGAAATAGGAACACTCATTATGTGTTTACTAATGCAGTCAAGGTGCATTTGTGTGGGTTTCAAACAAGGCACATTCTATAAAGAATATATATATATATATATATTCTTTATATAATATATATATATATTTGGCTTATACTTAACATTTTATCAATGTAGGTTAAAGTTAAGTGCAATTATAGTACTGAAGTCAAAGTAAAGGTGTTGGCAGGTGGTGTGACCTAAAGTAACAAACTACTGGAATAGGGTGGAAATGGTGTACACACGCTCGATTGTAATGCTTGTGTAAAAGGAGTCTGTCAGGCAAAGACAAACATGCCATCACTCACTCCCCTCCGCTCCTCGTCTCCAGAGTCGAAGTGTGTAACACCTTTGTCACACGACGATGGAGCTAAATAGTGGCTTGACAGCGATGCTTACATTTAAACAACCTCAAGCTTTTGCATAACAAAAATACAGCAAAGGTCATCAAAGGTCAAGAATTCAATCTAGAAAATGAAAACAGAACTAACAAAATAACACAGACACTTGAACCTCACCCAGTAGTAATGCCTGAAACGTTTAAGCTCAACTCCGATTGGCTGAAGACGTTCCACAATAGCTGTACCGTTACCTCAGCTCTATCAGGTTGTTCTTGTGCGCTCATGTGTGTGTGTTTGTTATCCCACCCCTATAATCCAGCCCCCACTTCTACAGTCAGCACTGAGTGTATGAGCAGTAAAAGGGGATAAAGCTAGGAGACTGCCTGTGCTTTGCGAATGAGGAAATGGCTGAGTCGGCAACTCTGCCTGTCGCTTTGCTTCCGGCGCTGGAGGACACACGAAGTTCGCAGGACGACGATCCAGGACTGAGAGACAAGGAGCAGAACGTATAGAGCGCAGGACTAGAGAGAGAGAGAGAGAGAGAGAGAGAGAGAGAGAGAGAGAGAGACAGAGAGAGACTTTTGTACATCATCGTGTGTGTGTGTGAGATGCTTGGATGTAACAGTTACTCACAAACAAACAAATTGTTCAAATTGCAAAGTAAGCAGAAAAAGGAGCAGATCCAAAATAGGGGCATTTATGCTACACAAACATGACTCGGTTGAACTCTAACAACTGGAGGAAAAATAAATAAACAGAGGTGACTGTGTGTGTGTGTTTGTGTGTGTTTACCTTCTCGTTTATGCAGGTCGAGTTTGTTCTTGGCCTCCTGGTTTCCTTTAGCAGCTGCTTTCTCATAATACCACACTGCAGTCGTGTAGCACAGGGGGACTCCAAACCCTCTCTCATAGCATTGTCCGAGAAACAGCAGACCGGTACTGTCCTACAAACACACACACACACACACACAGAGTTCTGGTTATTCTCACCTGTGGAATTATTCTTAAAACAAAATGACGTATTGCATGGTGTGTGTAGTTAGAGCGCACACACACTAAGCGTCGACTGATTTTGTCCACACACACATACACACACACAATTCTTATTACCAAAAAGCAGTTTCCTTTTGTGATTATAGCCCACAGTGTGTGTGTGTGTGTGTGTGTGCGTATATAGCATGTGATGTGTCTCACTCACTCCACTCTCCGCTGCCATTCGGAAATAGCGAACCGATTTCCTTCCATCGGCATCTGGATCCTGAGAGAACAACACACCTAGATACAGCTGAGCCTGAGAGAAAGAGATAAAAAAAGGAGACCAAGGAAGAAAGTCAGTCAATGATATGTTAAGATTAGTCAAGATATTAGTCAAAATAATGCTGCAGAGAAAATGTACTTCTGTTTTCTCTCTCTCTCTCTCGCTCTGTGTGTACCTCAGTAAGTCCAGCAGCAGCAGCACTCTGCAGAAGAGAGATGGCTGTAGCTGTAGCATTGTGTGGGTCCATGATGCTTTGCTGCCCCCTGCTGTTCAGGAGGAGTTTTGCACAGCGGTACTGAGCCTGTGTGTGACCTGCCATAGCTGCACACCTGTAATACTGCAGAGCCTACACACACACACACACACACACACACACACACACACACACACGACATGAGCTACAGTTCTGTCCTCCAATCTTTTTTTCCTCCTAAATGTGAAGAGCTTTGTGTCAGAGGGCAGATTTTGCCCAACAAATGCTGACTGTGCGTGTGTGAGTCATGTACCTTGCTAAGGTCTTTCACGACTCCTCGGCCCATCTCATAACACACTCCAACGTTAAACTGAGCTTTGCTGTAATTCTGCTGTGCCGAAACCCAAAAACACTCGAATGCTGCTTTATGATTGCCTGCTTTAGAGCTTTCCAGACCTGACACACACACACACACACACACACACACACACACACACACACACATACACACACACACACACAGAGAGAGAATGTACAAATTCAGAAGAACCATATACAGTGACACACACAGACACAATGAACTGAATAAAATTTTAAGGTCGTTACCAATGATGTTGAGGATGACAGGCACGCTGTTGCCTGTGATGTCTCTGAGATGCTGCTCGGCCTCGTCCAGAGAGCAGGACGTCTGTGAAAATATGCATGACGGTCAATGGTGTTTTGTCATGACAGCAGATAAGAGATACTTTAAGGAAGAAGCTGTCGGGAAGCCCACCCTGTGTCCTTGTGGTATTTCACATCCAGAGGCTGCAGTCTGGGTAACATTACAGTCTGTGAGTGTTTCTAAATAATGTACAGAATTTCAGGAAAAGTTGTAAACATGTAACAGTAGCATGCCATATATATGAAAATGAAAATACAAGACTATAGAGTAACCTGTGATATTATGGTGAATTGTCTCCCCCTGCTGGTCAGTAATGGGATGTGCAGGTTCAGCGACAGCGCTGTAATTAGCACCACTGCTGCTGCTGCTGCTGCTGCTTTGTTCTGGACTTGTTAACGCCTTATTCACACCCATCACACACACTCCACGGGGAAGCACAGTGTGTCCCATCACTTTGAATGGATTAGAGAGAAGAAAAGAAAAAAAAAGAGACAGAAAGTCAGTGTGCTGTAAGAATGGTGCATGCTGTTATTAAATAAACAAACTATGCTATTCGAAGAGGATAACCACAAAGGAAACTGGCTTAGATTTTAGATCTGGATGTCGATTAATTAATCTCTCATGCAATCTATTATAGCTTATGAATAGTTTAAATCAATCTCCACTCAGAGAACTGGACCAGCATGACTAGTAAATGTGACATATTTTGCTCTAGGGGACAGGATGATTGACAGGACTTACGAATGTCACGCAGGAGCTTGTGTGTGCATTTGTGGACGAGGATCGGATCTGAGAGGCGGGAATTTCCCGGGTTCTGTTCGCCGACAGAGGAGAACTGAGAGTGGATCCTCCTGCAGATCTGCATGAACAGAACCGCCGCAGCACCCTAAACATACACACAAGAATTTATGCATCAGTACTTGTAATTGTTGCACTTCAGTGATAAAAGAGTGTATGTGTGTGAGCTTGTGAGATCTGTACCCATCCCACTGCATCCAGCGCGGTGTATCTCGGCAGTCCGGCAGAGCAAAACTCTGCCGTCCTTTTGTTTTTCTTCTGCTCTCTATCATCTCCTCTCTGAGACCTGAACTCAACAAACCAAACATAATTCCGTTGTCTTATTTTCGGAATGATTTCAGGATATAACGCTTCGTGACAGGATTGGAGGCAGATTGGAGTAGAAGCAGAAGCTGAAAACGGCGTTCACACTTGAAATGATGGTGAAAATTGAACATCAAGATGCGAGTATCTGTATATGTGTAAGAATAGCAGGCAGACTGACGGTGTGATCGAAGGACAGAGTAACGAGCAAAGATTACCGGCTGGTGGAGAGCACAGAGGATGAACTGATGACCTCGTCCTCAACATGGTGGCTGTTGGAGAGACGCAAAGATGCAGTGTTCCCATGGCAACGGCTTAGAACTGGAGACAAACCGAAAGAAAAACCATGAGAAGGAAAGAGCTAACAGTTATGGGCGGCATTGCATCACAATTAACACACGCAAATACATTATACAAAATACAATTAAAGTCAAATATACATTTATTTCCATAATAAATAATTAAAACTTTATATACCGCATCATTTGTGTCCAAAGCATCCTGAGCTGAAAGTTCATACTTCTGTTCAAAAAGGGATTTCTCAGGGGTTCCTTTGTATTTTTAAAAGGTTTACAAATCTTCTATAAAGGTTTCTAGTTTAGATGCTTGGTTTTCTACACAGCACAGGGTTCTACAATTCTACTTCTGACCTTTTCAAATAAATGTGTTCTTACCAAAGGTCGAATTGTTCCATGGCGTCTATTTTGATTTGACAGCAATACAAATAGAGCAAACATTTTATCTATATTCACTATGTTGTCACGGACGAAATAATAATAATAACAGCATATGACAATATGTTAAACTCAATAATATTTAATAACGCGATTGATTTTATTTTAATAATCAATTCATCAAACATTTCAAAATAAAAGTCTTTTGTTAAAAAGGTAATTGTTAAGTTAATTACATTAGACTTTTAACTCCAGTGGAAAGGAAATAAGCATTTTTTATACAATAAACGTACAATTCAAGTTTAGTTAATCTGCCCCTTTAAAAATATAATAATCTTAGGATACTCAATTACTAATATTACTATTATTTGACGTTGGGTAGAATTGAAAACAGTAAGTAACCTGTTTGGTTAGTGAATGCACCACGCCGTGTTCATGGTTGTGTCTAAAGGACGTAAACACTAACGAAAACAATCAACGTTACGACACTGTCAACAAAACAGACGACAAAAACTCACCTCTCCCGACCAAGCTTTGAATTCGCCACATTTTCAAAATGCAATTTCAATTAAAATGTATTATTTAATTGGTTTATTTTGCTTAGCTTTTGTCCATGATAAAAATAAAGTGCAAGCACGACAAGCACGAGCCACTTCCTGGTGTTCTGTGGGGGCGGAGCTAATGAACGTAAAGGGTGACGCAATCAAGGGTGACGCAATCAAGGGTGACTTTTTCTTCTTCTGCAGTTTTCTAAGTGACCACGAGGGGGCGTGAAATCATTAAAATCTATATGATTTTTAATCCTAAACCTTTTTATTAATTTACTTTTGGTACATTTTTTTGTTTTTATTTTTACAGTTAGTAATAAGCACAATTTACTTACATAAAAGTGTTTAGTCAATTTTATTTCTTTTATTAGAGATAAGAGAGAAAGGGAAAGGTCTAGTTAAAATGAATTTTGCTTTCCAATTTGCCCCAAAATGTTCTTATATTAGATTCATGCATTAGCAAGTAAACCAACTCACACACCAAAAATACATCCTTAATCTTAATTATCAAGGCACTTACTAGCTAACCAATCATCTAATATCAAACATAAACCTAATAAATTATTATTTCCCCTATTTAATTTTGATTTTGTCTATTTAAACAGGGTTTTAACTTTACGAAGCACATATTGGAACCCAAACTCTAAAGCTTCATCTGTTCAGTCATAGATGCATCTGTGTGTGTTTGCCTGCTCTGTGTTTGTATATTCGGTGTTGTAATATTTGCTTCAGTGTCTGTACAGCATCTTATGACACACACTTCCTTACTCTAACACACACACACCATTTCCTTTCCTGTCCGGGGCATGACAAGGGCTTATTCACAAAGAAAATAGTAGAAAGCAGAATGGTAGAAGTCATATTTTCACGTATATATTTTAAAATAATTCTGGATATTTTGATTCCATACACACAGGTAACTTTAATAAAATTGTGTAATTTGGTTAAATCATAGTGCTATATTATCTAACTTTATCTATCTTTAGCTAGCTACTGCAGTAGACTCAATTGCAAATGACATATTCCTTTATGTTTTTTTTAACTTAAAAGTTTTCATTCTAGTTCTGTACTTCTGTAAAGCTTTTTTGAGACAATGTCAGTTGTTAAAAGCACAATATAAATGAATTGAATTGAATTCCTTAGTTACTTGTTAGCATGAATTCTACTAAGATCTAATGTGGATTTAAGGCTTCATGTTCCCTCAGCTCGATGTTCCTTTACTATAACAACAAAAGCAAATGAACAAAATGAGCAAAAGATATGGAAAAGATGTATTTTGACTTTTGATGGAGTTCCATGAGGAGTATTCTGCCTTATATTGGTTTTCCACCAGACAATGCAGCAGTTTTCTGTAAATTACCCCTGTTCCTGTATTTTCTCACTATTTCCACCACAATACCAAAATACCAGTGCTAAATTTGGTTACTATTCTTGCCCAGGTACAATGTGAGCTGAGCCGGATGATATGGGCGGAGGTAAAAGTAGCATATTATCCAAGGCCAGCTTGATAACGAGTTTCTGTCCGTTTCTAAAGAATGCAACTGGAAGGACTTTGGGCATCTGTTAGGAAGCATGGCTTGACTTCCACTTCATCAAATGAAATATTTTGATGAATGTTGTATTGTAGTGTTTTCCATATTGACAGGTGTAAAGTGAGTCTTGAAATTTCTGAAGGCTCTCCTGTGGAATGTCCCAGAAACTATTGGAACTGATTAATAATCCTGTGGAAAGGTCAAATCTGCTACACAGTTTAAACCTTGAATCCTGGCAGCTGGGACTAGTGTCAAATGCTTTGGCAATAAATTGTTGAGTATATGGTAGCCAGCACAGGATTCTTAGTCCTCAATCTTTCTTTTCTGCAAAGAGACACAAGTCATGTTTTTCCAATCAGGGTCATCTCAGAATGACAGGATATTGTAGTGCAAGTCCAAATCGCTTTAGTGGGGATTGATTTGTTACTGGAGCTTTCCTGAGCCAAGGCACTGCACAGTAAGTTCAGGTGCTAGCAGAGATTGTGATTCCATGCTCTGATCGATAAAGCAGATTTCTGCTCTGCATCTAATCCAATGCATAAATATTGATTTCTGAAAAAAGAAGAGGATATTTTTTTAACCTCAGACTGACTCACCGATGCTTGAGATTTGGTTCGACAATGGAACCCGACTTGAGTCGACTTCTTGTGTGTATTGGCTGGAGGGATTCTAATGATGCTGTTGGGACTTATGTAGGAGCTCATAAAGCAAGATTCAGAAGGAGATCTGGGTGATCTGAGTGAAGGTCTCAAACCACTGGGGAAGTTTGGCTTGCTGTTTGGTGGTGATTATTCCATCCAAGACTGCTGTCAGGGTGTGGAACATTCAGGTATGTCAGGTGCCATGACTTGACACTCTCCTATCTGAATTCCTTATCCAGGGGTGTCAGCAAATCAAGCTGAAAGATATCAGGGATGTGTTCACAAAAATATCCCCCGTAATACATTGGAGTAATGCCATGCTTTGGCAAGATACAGGAATCATGATAAAGGATATCAAGTGGCTTCCTATTAAATAATAAATGAAATGATACGTGTTTTCAGGCAGAACCCATTTGCCTCATTTTGTTCTTCTTGCTTACAATAAATTAAAGCCAGTACTTGAATTCTGTGTGTGTGTGTGTGTGTGTGTATGTGTGTGTGTGTGTGTGTGTGTGTGTGTGTGTGTGTGTGTGTGTGTGGTCCAGACAGTAATTACATTTCCTCCCACACCACTGTTCCAGTACCTCAGCGCTCCTCCTTACGCTCCTTACGCTTGAGCAGGTTTCTAAAATGAAAGTTGGTTTTGGTTTGTTTTCTTTAGTCATATGTTATACGGACGGAATACTCACATCCAGGAAGAAGAGGGAATTGGTCGAGGTTTGTAACTGGTAAATCTTAAAATGAAGAATCTCAGATGAACAAATAGGTTCGGTTGTTTGAAATGGATCCCGATACCAGGCTTAGATGTGGTCACTATGGTCAGGAAAGGCCATTTTGAACTGAACCCACTGAAACCAGTCCTGCGTTCCAATACTGTTTTTAATCCGCTCTCATCAACTAGCTTTTTCTGTTTCCCCATCACCATTTAAGGTCATTCCATTACGTTACAAGATCAACTGGAGTTTGTTAAAGGCCAGAGGAATAAAGCTGACCGAGAATTACCCAGAATTCATTGGAATCTAACCATGTTTTATTTTTAACAATGGTGACTGAAGGTCATTTCAAATTTCAGTATTCTGATTTTGATCTTTAGATTTGACGTTTTTTAAGTATAAAAATCTCGCATGGCATGGTAGAAGGTAACATAGAAATGGAAATTGGAATATTGGGTAAATTTAATTAAAAATATTTTCTGTAACTCCCAAACCTAAACCTTCTAAACATTGGATTTGAGAGCATTTTGCTCCTGCACACAACCCATTGTGAATTAGGTACCCAGTGAGCACATGGATAACTAAAGTAAGTGCTAAATAACATGAGCATAAATCTTACATGTATGTGTGCACAGAGCCATGGGATGTATTCCTGCCTTCCAGTTGGCACTTGCCCCAGACCAGTTTCTGGACCCTCAATGAACCTGATAATGTTTAAGGGGTAATTGAAAGAGCATAAGTGAGTAAGCTTCAACTCCTTTTAGTCCAGCCATCCCTTCACCCATTAATGGAGCCTGTGGGTGCTACAGTATGTCAACAGAGAGGTGAGGTGAGACACTTCTGGACAGATAATGACAACGGTTTAACTTTGGCCTTATCAAAGAATATAAATAGGTCAAACCCCATAATACAGAAACTATACAATATATGCTAATCAAGAGCTTTACTGAGTGGAGTCCTCGTTCTTGATCACTATAAGATGATTTTGGAAGGTCAAGGTGATTCTCACTGCCACTACTAGCTAAATAAATATCAAAACCTCAGTCATTTGTTCCTGGTTGTTACCTATACTACTCGAGCACTGGGACATTTTTGTCAAGATCATAGTTTTTGTATTATTCTATAATTGTATAACTTTATTCTAACAAATTGCTGATATCCCCTAGTGTGTTGTTGACCTTCCTTTGTTTCCCTATATGTAAAAACCTGGACATGACACTTGATAGAGTGAAAAAGGACGAGAGCGGTAGGGGGAAAGTGGGAGGGAGTTCATGATCCCCGAGGCTGAGAGGGGCCGAGCCAGGGATCGAGAGCTTACGCACATGTTCTCCAGCCGCTCTGCTGTAAACACTTTAGCTCCAGAGGACAACAGGATGCACGCACTTGCATAGGCCTGAGGGCATGTTTTGAACTACCCCATCATCATCATCATCATCATCATCATCATCATCCTCTTCACACTATTGCATTAGGACGAACGTGAATTTCAACACAATCCAAACAAGTATGTTTGTGTTTCATCCTCTTTTATTTCTCCATTTGATCATGTTTTTGCATTTTTTTCTCTAACATTTTCTTCTTCTCCCCCTTTTTTGGTAGATTATCTCTGGCTCATTCCACCTTCCTTTTATAACATTTTTCTTTTACATTTGACTTAAATTATTACTGTTATCCATTACTCTCTATCTCTTGTCCTCCCTTTATTACTCCTTGCTTTCTCTCTCTCTCTCTCTCTCTCTCTCTCTCTCTCTCTCTCTCTCTCTCTCTCTCTCTCTCTCTCTCTCTCTCTCTCTCTCTCTCTCTCTCGCTCTCTCTTTCGGTGTGATTGAGTCTAAACAGTGACCTGAGAGTTAACAGGAATCCCTCTCTTTCTCCCTCTCTAACTTTGGATGAAAAGTAGGAGTGAATGAGCGAGTGGAGGAGGAGAGGAGAGCTGGATTGGGGGGCGGTGTAGCTGAGAGGCCACAGAGGGGGGTTCCAGCATTACTGAGAGGGCTGGACAGAGCAAAGGAGCAGAAAACAAGGAAGAAAAGAAGCAAGAGGGGGAGAGAGAGGGAGAGATGGCGAGTGGAGAGATCTCCACTCTTCCCTCGGGCACGAGCGACAGCTTTCCCCCGGGCCACTTCAAAGAGCCCAAGCGGCTGTACTGCAAAAACGGAGGCTACTTCTTGCGCATCAACCCAGACGGACGAGTGGATGGCATCCGTGAGAAAAACGACCCCAACAGTAAGATTCCTTTCTAAAAATATTATCAAGGTATGAGAGACAGACACAGAGATTGCTGTTAGGCCTCATGTTAATGTTTACACACCTTCATCTGAAGGATGGAAGGAATTGTAAGACAACAGAGTAGAAGAAAATGAGAGAGCGAGCGAGAGAGAGAGAGAGAGAGAGAGAGAGAGAGAGAGAGAGAGAGAAGTGAGTATGAGAGAAACAAATAGAAAGACTGAACAAGGGAGAGAAATAGGGGAATGAGTAGAAAGCATTAGAGGGAGGCGAGAATTATAGAGTGAAACATGGACTGAGAGAAATAAAAAAAAAGAAGCACTGAATGAATGTGTCAGCTTTTAGTCATGTGGTTAGCCTTTAGGTTAGTGTTTATACTCTGTTACTTTGCTAAATAACTCACCTAAAGAGAGAGAGAGAGAGAGAGAGAGAGAGAGAGAGAGAGAGAGAGAGAGAGAGAGAGAGAGAGAGGGAGGCAATACAAAGCATCTTTATGCTGTCGCACGGCAGGGAAAGAAATCAAGCCCAACTTTCCGTCTGACTTCTCACTGTGGGTTTTTGTCATTTGTAAACACAGGGAAAATAACTAATATATGAATTCTTGATTCTGATTGGTCAGTATCGATGTCGATGTCGATTCATTTCCTATAACACCAGCTCTGACAACGTGCTTGGACTAATACTCTTTTGTTGCTATAGTAACAAGTAAGACATGGAAAACAACATGCTCTTATGCAACAGTGAAAACTATACAGTATAATCTTTGATATGGGGACCATGAGGATTAGGGGTTAGCACAGACTCTGGGGTTGTGGGTTCGATACTCATCTCAGCCTTTGTGTGTGGCGTTTGTATGATTTTTCTGTGATTCCAGGTGGGGGGTTTCCTCAGGGTACTTTGGTTTCATCCTGCAGTCCAAAAGACATGCTTTTTAGGCTGATTTGAGTGTGTGTTCTGTGTTGGTACAGCTTCCCCACCTTGTGCCCCAAGTCCCTTCGAAGGGACTCAATGTTTACCATAACTCTGTTTAAGCAGTAAACATAGATGACTGTATGGATGGATAATCTTTTAATATGGAAGGAGTCTGCAGTCAGACGGTTTTTCCACCATGGGAAAGTCTTCAGATCAGAACAGTTAATGGTTTCTGTTTTCTTATTACACATGTCAAGCTCTGATTTTCGATCATTGCGTGATCTGGCTGTTATAATATAAGTGCTTATAGTATACTGAAACCATACTAGCTGTGTCACCTCTGACAAAACATGACGAAGAGTAACATCCTTGGCTTCCCGGCCTCGTATTCGATCCAGGACCGTTTATCTCGCTTGTCACTTTCGTGTAATTTGTACTTCCTTATCTTACTGATGCTGGAGTAACAACAAGGAAAGGCTTACAGACATGTCGTTAACGTCTATTGCGGTTAAAATGGCTCAAGAGTAGTGAGGAGAAAACGTTTTCTCAGATGGTAATACAGTTCTGGACAAATGATCCATATAATCTGGTTGAATTTCTTTTATTCTTTGGTTTCTTTTACAAAGTTTTCCACACTCTTTGGTGGAAAAAACCCAAATTATAGTACATGTTTCTAAATAAATTAATTAATATTCTTTTACTCAGTTGTAATGATGCAATCCTCTATAAAAATGGAAGACTGCATTTATTTTTTTGAGTATGAGTAATTGTACTCATGAGTAATTGTTAATAGAGACAGAACATTTTATGGTTAGAGTTTAGGTTATAAGTCTTAAACTATTAGAAGCGCCTGCTATACAGTTTTGACATAGGTTTTATTTCCTCTGATTTTCACGTCATAATGTATCTGTATCTGTATCTGTATCTATGTTTTTCCTTCCTTGCTTCCTCTGCTGTCTCTGTGTTTTTTTAGTACCCTCTAGGTGGGTTGTTTCTTTCCTGTATTGTTTTTTTTATTTTATTTTACTCCTCCAAACTACACAGTCCTTTCCTGTTTTCTATTTCTGTTTGTCTGTCTGTCTGTCTTCCTTTCTGTCTCATGCTCTCTCTATGTTTATCCATCACTTTCTTCCCTTTTTATATCTTTTACTTTTATATCGTTTTCTTCATCTTCCCTCTGTCCTTTGCCTCCATTTCCTTCTCTCCCACTCTCTTGTCTCTTCCATCTATACTTATCTATCTATATATCTGCTTCTCTCTCTCTCTCTCTCTCTCTCTCTCTCTCTCTCTCTCTCTCTCTCTCTCTCTCTCTCTCTCTCTCAACAACCTGTAAAGCACCTGCTATAAGTGTGGCTTATAGTTTTAATGACATTTAATCAGGAGAGACATGATGACCGCATTGTTGTAAACACAGACGCTGGCTTTACAGCACACACACACACACACACACACACACACACACACACACACACACACACACACACACACACACACACACACACACACACACACACACACACACACACACATGCATCCTCTCTCTTCCTAACTCTCTCACACACTCTCATTAGTCATCAGTTCAGTAAGCAATGAATACAAATGCAGTGGGAGTGAATGAATCATATTTGATGAACCAACCTTAAATGAATGAAATGAACTAAACTATGAATGAACGAACGAATGAATGAATGAATGAATGAATGAATGAATGAATTGGGCTATACAGTGATTATGATCTGATCAAAGCATGATAATAAAACAGCCCTGTACTCATCGCTTTCTCTACATAATAGCTGGAATATATTCTAAATTTGAAAACTGCATGTGAAAATTAGAAGACAGAGAGAGAGAGAGAGAGAGAGAGAGAGAGAGAGAGAGAGAGAGAGAGAGAGAGAGCGAGAAAGAGAGAGAGCGAGAAAGAGAGAGAGAGAGAGAATGTCATACTCACTCTACCATTTCACAATCATCTTCTTTGCTATGATGCAGTTAGGAAACTGTTGGGAAACACAGATAAGTGAAAATCTCAATATTTATGATGATATAATACAATTTCTGGATTAGTAAGATTTAAATATCCAAATGGTTTTTCTTGAAAAACCTTCTGTATAGGGGAAACCTGCTCTACAAAATCATATATATTACAAGCCTAGTAGTTACGGTGTTGGACTATTAATCAGAAGGTTGTGGGTTTGAATCCAGGGTCCACCAATCTGGCCCCTGAGCAAGGCCCTTAACCCTTAGTTGTATTAAAAAAATAGATAAAAATATGTCACTCTGGATAACGGCATCTGCCAAATGACATAAATGATTATATCCGATCAGCCATGACATTAAAACCACTGATGTGTGAAAGGAGTAACATTGATGATCTAGTTATAAATGCATCAGTCAAGCAGTGGGATTTATGGTATTATAAATGGTTGTGTTTGGAGTTGCTCACATTCTTATTATTGCCCATTTTCCCTGCTTTGCAACACATGAACTTCAACACCTGACTGATTTACTGTGTAATATATAACCCAGCCCGTGATTGGTGCTACTGTAACAATATAATCTTTGTTATTCTCCTCACCTGTGAAAAAAAAATCTATCATTAAATTTCAACAATTAACATTTTTTAAGTTTCAGGAATAAAAGCTCAAGCAGTCTAACAACTCCTGATTTGATATTTCAAAAGAAATGGCGATGTCAATATCGATATTCAAGAAAAGTGAATCCCTGTACAATTTATATCGCTTTGGCTTTTATACAATACGATTTATAATCCAGGGATTAGAGTATTTCTGAAGAACGCAGCATTGGCTCTCTGGAAGAGAAGAGAAACTGCTAAAAAAAATAAACTAGAATTAGAAAAGATGAAAACACTAACAAATTAACTTTTATTCATGAATGTGTCTGGAAGGAAATAAAGGTCATCGCTTGTTTGTGGTTGGGCCGTGGATGTGACCCAACACACACACACATACACACACACACACACACACACACACACACACACACACACACACACACACACACACACACACACACACACACACACACACACACACAGTTACTGTTAAGTCAGGGTTGAGGAATCTCCAATATCTGCTTCACTGGGGACGTGTGGGGATTTCTTGCCTTTCCACACTTCCACATCTGACCAAAACATTGTTTAACTGTAAAAACAAAAAGACCACAAATTACTTTAAATTCACTTTAGCATAAAATGAGCAAACATGTCACCATCAAGTGTTTTAGCATCATCATGAGTAACCTTTTGTCAGAGTTATTTTTTTGGGCTTATTAACATTGTGACATCACTTATCTGTTCCAGCACTGGAGTTTATCCGTGACTGCTTGAGAGGGTCTTTGTTGTTGATAATATGAACTCAAGAGTTTTCCTTTTGGCTTCTTTTACCACATTGTCAATAAACCACGACTCCTCATTCTTATTTTACCATTACTTTACCTTACTAGAAAATCCATTTCGAGTCACATTTACTTTTCTCAAACATCCATAAAACAAGTTAGCTCCTGTTATCACTTAGCAATGTTATTTGTTCCCATGCTTTTTTCTCACCAGCCTGGTACTAAAACATCGTAAATCTTTCTGTCCTGAAGACTTTCCCGTGCATAAAAAGTTTTAGCTTTAACTCTGATTGTTTCAAAGCACTGAAACTGGAGATTTCTACGTAAAAATCTCCCAATCAAAACATTGCCAAAAATATTTCATATATGAGTTTTAAACGTACAACATATTAGTCCTTGAATAATTCGTTACTCTAGAAACCTGTGCTTTGCCTTGCAGAATGAACATCTATCCAATCAGATTTAAGAATTTAGCAGCACTGTGTAAACAGAATCAGTAAGCCATCTAGCTGTATAACACCTATTGTTAGTAAACACCAGCTTTGACTACGGTATCATGTTACTATTGTAAATGTTGATAAAATGTGTATGTAGCATGTATCTTCAGAAGATAAAAACAAAACACTGACTGTTATATGATTAGTTTTTTCTCATTTGTGACTGACGCTTAAATACTTCCCGTTTTCTTCAGTTCGGCTGCAGCTCCAGGCAACCGCAGTGGGAGAAGTCGTAATCAAGGGTATCTCGGCTAATCGCTACCTTGCAATGAGCGCAGAGGGGAGGCTGTTTGGAACGGTGAGTCCACAAAGTTTACGCACTACCATGTTGTGTCTCAAGCGGTTAAGGCTCTGTGGATCGGGGGTTAAGGCCCAGCACTGCCGAGCTGAAACTGTTGGGCCCTTGAGCATATCCCTTAACCCTCTCTGCTCCAGGGGTGCTGTCTAATGGCTGACCCTGTACTCTGACCCCAACCTCCATTGTTGGGATATTTGAAGAAAGAATTTCACTATGCTGTAATGAATATGTGACAAAAATAAAGGCTTTTATTCTACTCGACGTAAAAGAACATCAATACTGTAGAACTTCTCATTATACGGATAGGCTGAACGTTCGAAAATAAATCTGATTCCGTTACCACTTATGATGTAGAAGCTATAAACGGTCATTTCCTTATGGCCTTTTCATGGAAGCCATTTAGACTTTTGACATATCAAATGTCTACCTTTATGTCTAAACAAAGAATACATACATAAATATTAACCCCATCCCCCCAGTTGCCATCCCCATCCCCCATCACCCTCCCCTCCATGGAAACAGGAATCAGAGGGAAAATTACTAACAGTCAAGTACTTAAGAAGTTCCGCTTCATGGCTTACCATCTGTTTAACTAGAAATCATGTTCTTAAGAAGCATGCGTGTGTAGTAGTCATTCGTTTGGGATGATAAGGTTGTGCCTGCTGTGAGCATGTTGTTTAACCACACACACACACACACACACACACACACACACACACACACACACACACACACACACACACACACACACACACACACACTCACACACACACTGAACCAATGTGGCCATGTTTAGACATGTAATGAAAGATGTAATGAGATTAAATCGTGTTCTACACACTGGGATGTTGTTGCATGTTCGCTATTCATGGTTTCACTGAGATAGCAACTTTAAGACTATAGATGTACACCTTCTTAATCATGCTATTCTTCTCAATACGTTTGGAATAAGTGGCTATTTGAGTTACCATTTGAGTTAACTCCTGTCTCAAAGCAGCTTTACAGAACATAAACATAAAACAAAAGGTTAATATAAAAATTCATATAATACAAAAATTCAAGATCAATATTAGATATATTTAAATTTATTTGTATTTATCCCCAATGAGCAAATCTGGGGTGACTAAGGTGACTGTGGCAAGGAAAAACTCCCTTGGATGGTAAAGGAAGAAACCTTGAAAGTAACCAGACTCAAAGGGGAACCCGTCCTCATTTGGGTGACACTGGAGGGCATGAAAATATACAGTCTGACAGTCTGTCCTCAAAGACTGCATGGAGTTGGCAACTCCTTTTTAGTATGTTCAAATACTTCATGAAGGAGCGTCCAACTGGAGCTGGTAAATCTCTAGAAGCATCTGGATCCTTACATGGTTGGCCTCATCTCAGTGAAGGTCCAAAATCTTCATGGCACGGAAGACAATCCAATTTCTGGATGCCTCTGTGTCAGGACTCTGTTGGCTTTCAGTGTGAGACATGTGTTTTCCCTCTGTTGTTAACCATAAACAGAAATTTAGTGGTTAAAGATAACACCTTCAGATATTAGATGCTTACAAACAAGCACTTCAGAGAGCAGAATTGGGTTTTATATCACAGTTTACTTGGCAGAAGTGCATAGTCATCATGACTGATGTGGTTTGCAAAGTAACAGATAACACACAAACAAGAGGAAATACTTTTTTATTACTTTTAGCCTAAACACTACAGCTGCTAGGAAATATGTCATCATCATGATATCACATTGCTGTTTCCTTTGAACAATCTCTGGGTTCCGATAAACCAAAACAAAACTTGAACTGATTTAAATGCTTATTGTTGAAAAAGTACATACCTGAAAACAGACACCTGAAACATCTGGATTTTATTATTGTTATTATAATTTAATGCTTTAAACAAAGTTTTCTTGAATTAATTAAAAAAAACTGTAACTTTCTTTTCCAGACCAAACACTAACAACCTTTACAATTATAAAATGTGTTGTTTTTTTTTTAATGAGGTTACTATTCCAGGTGTGAAAAATAAAACATGAAATATCAACCTTAAAAATTATATAATTTTTTTATTAACATTAAAAAAATGTGCTGTTTAAGTCATTTGGACAAAAATGAAATAAAATGAAAAATATTTCGCATACAACATTACAGAATGCTAAATATTTTGAGCCCAGTGTTGTCTACAGTGTGATCATTAAATATAAAATTAGACTTTTTATTTATTTATTTTTGCCTACTAGCAGAAAAGTTTGGACTGAAATGAATTATAAAAAAAAAGTTTATTATTTATCAAAGAAAAGCTGGTTTAATGTATGCGAACCAAAGAACCATCTTGTTCCACAACATTAAATGTAACTCTAAATATTTATGAGTGCTTAAGATTTAAGTTCAAACTGTTTAAGTTCAAACTATGATCTATAAATTGCTGTCGTGATAAAACGGATTTGATTTAGTATCTTGACTAAAAATTGCAAATTGCATCATAAAATAAACCACCTATAAAAAGAACCAGTGTAAACTAACGTAATGGTTTATCTAACCTAGCAAGCTAGCATAGCTGATGATTCTTCAATTAACTAATCAGTACTCGTCCGTTATTTCTGCAGCTCCTCGGTAAAGCGTTTGTCTTGTCCTTTTATACATTTTGGATGGACATCCTGTTCCTGGTGACGTTACTGTGGTGCTTTATTTTCTTAATTTCTTGATGATAGGCTTTTTACAATGTTCCATTGTACATCTAATGGTTTGGAAATTCTTTTACACCTCTCTCCTGATCCAAGCTTTGGCTTTGTAAACTGTTTGGCTTCAACAGCAAATGAAACCAAGGCGAAAATCCTACCGAAATAGCTGATCTTTATTCAGGGTTATTCAGAAGAATTAAATTGATGACAGATTACTTTTGAACATGAGATTGAAGGGGATTGATTCATTCTGAGCACAGCCACATCCCCAATTCTAAACCTATAATTCTGCCTTTCGTTGCCTTGTACTTGTACATGTGTAATGACAATAAAGTTGAATCTAATCTAATCTAATCTAATCTAATCTAATCTAATCTAATCTAATCTAATCTAATAACCTTAATCACTTATGCAACTTATTTTCAGAAAAAAGATCTTTGTTTACTTTTTTTTACATCACAAAAAGTATTTTTTTAAATATCCATTTATACGTCCTTTTTAGAAATATGAACCCGACTGAACTTAATCCCCAACGTCTACTTTTAACGAATCCCAGCTCAGAGTTCAAAGGTCATGGAGGAAGAATCTGTTTTTAATTTAAACTCTCCTCAAGCACAGACACAGACATGCAGATTTAATTAAAACTGTCTGGAGTGTGAGTGGAAATAGGGATGTGGTTGTTTTAAGTATTTCAGGAAGTGTATTGCAACAGGAAATTTTAAATTCAATATACAAACAACTTAAGATGAAAATGTTTCTAAAACAGGACACTAAACACATAATTCAGATATTTTGTCATTTTATAGACCTGATAAATTTGGTTGTAAATGAAACAACAAATAGTGCACAGCTGTGTGTGTGTGTGTGTGTGTGTGTGTGTGTGTGTGTGTGTGTGTGTGTGTGTGTGTGTGTGTGTGTGTGTGTGTGTGTGTGTATATATATATATAAGAGTAATTCGGTGTCATTCAGTAACAAATGCCAATTTGGACAAACATGAACATAATTTACAGCATGGAAATTGTCAAAATGACAATAAATGTGTCTGAAATGACTTTCAATTAATTTCCCTTTTTCAGTAATGTTTACACTAATGAGATGCTTTCAATTTAAAAAGCCTTTCGCAAAATGTTGTGCTGTGTATGCTTGTGTATGTGACAATTTCTGAAAAAAATTTTGAAAATTATTTGTGGAAATTATTTTTTTAAGCTGGACTTATAAAGTACTGTAATCACATACTACAGCCACATCTTGAATTCTAACAATAGTCAAATCTCCCTCTCTTTCTCTCTCTTTCTCTAACTCAGAGACGAGCAACTGACGAATGTTATTTCTTCGAGCGACTGGAGGCAAATAACTACAACACGTACAGATCACGGAAATACCCCAACTGGTACGTTGCGCTAAAGAGGACAGGACAGTACAAGAGTGGAGCGAACACAGGACCTGGACAAAAAGCGATCCTCTTCCTACCAATGTCAGCCAAGAGCTAAACTTCTTCAGTGTGAGTTGTTATTAGTTTATGTGAAATCAAATGTCAGGTCAGAATATGGACAATGAATCATTTTGGGACATTAATAAAGGGTTTCTTTTCTTTTATTGAATCATTTACAGACATAAAAGTATCACAGTGCTTCACTTGCTTTTGACTAATGAATCATTTCAGGCCATTAATAATTGATTTCAATTGTGTGTGAATTTTTATTTTTATTAATATTTTATTTTATGTTTGTTTGTTTGTTTTTTGAGCTCATCATTTTGTCTGAGATGTGAATGGAAATGTGGACAAACTAAAGAGGTTCCTAAAAAAAGTGGTTACAGCTAATGTCAATTAATTACTAAGTACATAATATATCATCTGTATAATTTTTCATCACCAACCTTATTTTCTAGGTCCTATTCATTTTCTGAAGAAAAACCTTAAAAATGTTGTTTAAAATGCTTTTGGAAACGTTTTGTTATTCTCAAATTCTTAAATTTAACTTAGAAAAAAGAGAATAGATTTTTAATAGATTTTTTTCAACTTCTTTTAAATTTATGGATAATTGAACATTTTAGGCCAGTAAAAACAATAGACAATATAATTACATATATTGTGACTAAGCCCCGGTGCTGAATCTTCTAATTTAACAGTTCGAAATTGTATCAGTTTTAAAACTGCAGAAAAGCAATATTTTTAGCAATAATCAGGTTATAAAATTCAACCTTAAAGCTGAACTGGACATTTGCATTCAGTCAGTGTAACTACATTTTGTAAACAAGGAGGTACTGTACTCTCAGCCTGGAGCGCTGTGAATTTCTGTTTTTCAATGAAACAGAAACATGAATGAAATTCAGAGCTGCCAGACTAAGGAGAAAGGTGTTGTATGGAAATTTAATTCAAATTTTACATTTGTAAAATGCAAAAATTTTACATTTGTGAAATTTTCTCGCTACTGTACTTTGAACATACTAGTGGGTCAGAAAAAGTTTGTAGATCTACATTAAAATTTATATCGAAACAATTCTGAAAGTGGAACTCAGTTAAATATTTATTCTAGCAATACTTTATAAACATTAACATTAAAGTCAGACTTAAATTACAAGCTTAAGTTAACAAAGAAAAATGGCCAAAATTTGTTTAACATGAATCTACATAACTACATAACTACATAACTACATAACAATCAAATAAATAACTCGAAACATTCACGAATTTGTGAAACAATTATTTTAATTGGCAAAAGTGTTTTGTTAAAATATATTTTATAAAAGTTATTTTTATTTTTAAAGCCTCTTGATGTTTATAACTGCAGCTCCTGTACATTTTGAACGAATGTCCTGACTAAATGTGAGTTTAAAAGATGCTGCTTCTATATATATATATTTTAGCTTCAGTGTGTATAGATCACATTGTGCTGTAAATGAGATTTTATGTGAGAAAATAAACACTAAATAGTCTATGTATGTAGTTCAACTCTAACACTATTGCGATATATTGACTTTCTCGGATATGACTGTACATACAAATATTTACCTTAAATACTGTATTTAAGTGCAAGTTTTTCAGGCAATCGCTGACTTTTGTTTAGAAGTTCAAATGGCATTTTTTCCAGACATTTTTAAGGCAAGGCAAGTTTATTTGTATAGCACATTTCATACACAGAGGTCATTCAAAGTGCTTTACATAGAAATTAGAAAACAATTTATAATTAGATTATATATATATATAGAAATATATATATGTATATATATATATATTTCTTATATGTAGAAATAAGACACAATAAAAACAAAGAACAATTAAAGAGAATAAATGTGATTTTAATAAAAACAGTTTAAAATATGTTAAAAAGAATAAAACAGGAGTAAAAGTGATTTGGATAAAAAGTGCAGTCAGTGTGAAGCAGCACAGTGCTCATTCAGTAAATGCAGAGTTAAACAGATGTTTTTAATCTTAATTTAAAAGTGTCTAATGTTGAAGCTCATCTGATCTCTTCTGGAAGCTGATTAGGTGGCATAATGACTATAGCCATAGGTGGCATAATGACTAAATGCTGACGCACCTTGTTTTGAGTGAACCCTTGGTATCTCTAACTGACCTGATCCTAATGATCTGAGTAGTCTGCTTGGTTTATATTCAATTAGCATATCTGTAATGTATTTCGGTCCTAAGCCATGAAGTGATTTATAAACGAGTAACAATACTTTAAAATCTATTCTAAATGTAACTGGAAGCCAGTGTAAAGACCTGAGGACTGGAGTGATGTGCTCAGATTTTTTGGTTCTAGTCAGAATTCTGGCAGCAGCATTCTGTACGAGCTGCAGCTGTCTAATGGTCTTTTTGGGATCCCAGTAAGGAGTCCATTGCAATAATCCACCCTGCTGGTGATGAAAGCATGAACAAGTTTTTCTAAGTCCTGTCTTGAGACAAAACATCTAATTCTGGCTATATTTCTGAGATGGTAGTAAGCTGATTTGCTTATCGCTTTCACATGACTACTGAAATTAAGGTCAGACTCTAAAATTACACCAAGATTTCTGACTTTATTTTGTGTCTTTAGACCCCTAGAGTCAAGGTGTGTTTTAACCTTGAGAGTTTCATCTTTATTTCCGAATACAATGACTTCGGTTTTGTCTTTGTTTAACTGGAGGACGTTTTGACACCTCCAACTGTTAATTTCATCAATGCACTTACATAGAGAGTCAATGGGGCTGTAGTCATTAGGGGACAGGGCTAAGTATATCTGGGTGTCGTCTGCATATACTGTATATAGCTGTGGTAAGCAGTTTGGTTCTTTTTCATTATTTGACCAATTGGGAGCATATACAAATTAAAGAGAAGCGGTGCAAGAATTGAGCCCTGTGGGACTCCACATTTCAATGATGTCCACTTAGATTTATGGTTACCTATGTTTACATAGTAACCTCTCCGATTTAAGTATGACTTAAACCATTTGAGGACCATCCCAGAAAGCCCTACCCAGTTTTCCAGTCTATGTAAGGGTATGGTGTGATCTACCGTGTCAAAGGCAGCACGAAGATCTAGTAGCACCAGCACTGATATTTTACCTGAATCAGAGTTTAAGCGAATATCATTTAATTTGAAAGCGTTTTAATATCTTTCATTTCCAATTTCATAAAACAGAATATTAAAACAGAAAAAAGTCTGTAGCTTTGTACTGTAGTTATGTCAACATTTTAATAAAACATAGCATTATAATTCTGCAAACTACATATGTAACAGTATTTATAACACAATACAATTAGCATATTTATTAGCTAGTTCAAATAGGTTTAAGGGACAAAAGAGCACATACTGTATTAATGTATTAATCTTATTTATAATCACAGCAAAATGTTGACAAAATGCAAACAATTGTAAGTCTATTGTTCAATTAAATAAACAAATTTCTTTACAAAAAGTAAATGAATGTTTCCTTTTTTACAAACTGCATAGACGTAAACTATTCCATAAATAAGCAATTACACAAAACACATTTTAATTGGGTTATTAATAAGCTTACATTTCTGTATGTAGTGTGTCTGCCTTACTAATCTCTTTGTAAATTCATGTGATTTGATGTGCAGTTTTAAAAAGAATCAAATAAAATAAATCAACACCATCTGACTAATTCACTTAGCTAAAAGCGATGTGATCTGAAGATTAAGATATTTACTCTACCATATTTGTTTATTTAAATTTACATTTTTGTTGATCATATTGGCTATTTCTGCTTAATAAAAAATCCACATATTAAATAAATATAAACGAGTTTAATATAATGTAACTTTGGTTATCTACAAATAAATGAATAAAATAATGCCCTTAAAAAAGACTAGAAAAAAAAAATTCTCCTTTTAACAAAGGCCTCGGATGAAAACAGGCATTTTTATTCGTATCTTTAATACTCTGTAAGATTTATTTATACCGCTCAGGAATTTTCCTGTGATGAATCTGATAGACTAATCCGGTGTATACGGCGGGCAGTTCCTCCATGCTTAGATCGATGTTGTCGAATCCGTTCTCGAGTCCGTACAGCAGCAGTTTGGCGATGCGGCTTGTTATAGGTGCACCGTCACTAGCTTTAGCCAATTTGGCCAAATCCATCCACTCGCACCGTAAACACTCGTGCTTGCAGAAGTTAATGTTGTACGTCACTGGAGCGAGACGGCAGATCAGATACATATCCGAATTCCCAAATGCTCCGGGGTGGTGGTGCTGCTGGCGGATACTCAGGAGAGATCGGAATTCAGATCGGATGCCGGTTTCCTCAAAAACTTCACGGACTGCAGTGTCGCCTAATAAGAAAAAAACAATCGTTGACAAGCAATGAGTCACAAATTTTCATCAAGTCTAAATAATTATTTTTAAATAAATGATTCATACAATATATGTAGATATCATTAGGGGGTTAAAAAAAAAGCGGTAGCTGGGAAACGTTACGCATTTAGATTTCGTGCCTTGCCTTTTTTAAACGTAGTTATTGGTAGAAGTAGGCATACAAACAAAATTCATAAAATTAGCAACTAAAATTGTCCTAAGCCAAAAACATGTTTGTTTTCATCAGTCTAATTCACTTAGCTAACTTAAGTAACTAGCTAATTCACTTCTTAAATAAAAAAAAAAATCACAGACAATTCAGTGAAATTTTTCAACAATTCTGAATCTTTGTGTGATACTCACCAATATTTTCAGTTGGATTTGACAAGCCACCGGGAAACTTCCACATATTCTTAGCCTGAAATAAACAACATTGTATTTTAAAACTGTTTTTATTTTGATTACTTAGCATAGAGTTATCCATTTATTTTGATACGTTTTTTTATGCTTGAAGATGTTCTAATAAAAAAACACATTTATTTCCATGCATTCAACATAGACATATTAACTTTATATTTAAATGTTCTACTGATTTATTTAGTCACATTTTAACACCGAACCAAAAGATAAATGCTGCTAGTTATAAACTGTAATTTAGTTCTTACTTGAGTAGACTTAATGTTGACATTTTAATGCTTTTATCCTTTTTAAGTTAAAGCTATGTAAATTTGTATTTCCCTTCTTTGTATGGTTCTTTGTTTGACTTTTTTTGCTCTTATATGAAACAATAAAGAGTATTTTTGTGGGGAAATGTTTTATTTTTCAATGTTTTATTATTATTATTATTATTATTATTATTATTATTATTATTATTAGCAGTAGTAGTAGTAGTAGTAGTAGTAGTATGATTTGATTTTATTAAGTGATACATTATAATTTAATTTCTGAGCTAAAGACATTGATGTTGTATCTAGAAAATGCCTTCTGCAGGTACCAAAGTCTGATACTTGAGTTTTTTTTTATTATGTTTTATGACTTTTAAATGTGTTTCATACATTTATTACTTTTATACTCCGATAACTTTTAAGTCGTTAAGAAGACTCTGTATTTCCAGTCACTGCGTAATGATTTCCAGATTCTTCTGTCCCTCTTTCCTTGGCAAGATTTTCCGCAGATAACTGTAAGTGTGTGTGTGTGTGTGTGTGTGTGTGTGTGTGTGTGTGTGTGTGTGTGTGTGTGCGTGTATGTGTTACAAACTAGAAAACTAGATGCTCCACGCCATCTTTCAGGTAATGCTTAACACGCACCCCGTGTTATCCATGGTCAATGATCAGCACTAGCTGGGTAATGTTTAATGAGTAAGAAAGAACTTCAGAGTGTATGATTGAAAGTGTGTTTTGAAAGCTGTGTGTGTGTGTCTGTGTTTTTGGTGTTTATATCTTAATAGAGCATAAGCACAAGCATTACGAGGACAGTGTAGATAGAAATGGTCTGTTCACTGAGAGAAGTGAATTAATCAATAAATGCTTTATTATTCTCTAAGCTTTGAATTGTCCTGATAAGGTGATTATCTACATAAATGTGTGTGTATGTGTGGGAACCGAATGTCCCCACATGGACAGCAATCCCTGTTAAGCATGAGATTTTGGCGACACAAATGGCTGCCTTTATATACAGTATGTTCTAGATTTCTGCTGCCAAGTATCAACACTTTTCTTATAGCTGTCACATTTAACCAAGTTCGTGAGGGACGGTAAACCTCCAAATCAGTAGGGGGCACTGTATTGCTTCTACGGTGCACACTTTTTGTTCACTTATTCTAGAAGAAACTACTTAACTAGATTCAATACCTGCTGCTTGCCCATTTATACAGTATGTATTGATCAGTGTTTGTGTGGAAAATTAATACAATCCGGACTAGATACCTACATACATCCACCATGTTGCATTGTCATGCTACCTACGAGGTCAGAATAATAGAAAAAAAACCTTTCCTCTTCGCTGTAAAAGTCAGCATTCCAATATTACTTTTAACTAAATTTGCTCTTGTGTAAAGCTAACCAGTTTGCTACATCTGGGATAAATTAGGAAGACACCAAGAATATCAATAATGTTCTTGTTTCTTCTTGCTGTTTGTACATTGAAAATTCGTGAATACTTTCTTCTTGTGTTCTTCATCTGCATTCTACTATGTGTCTCAAAAAGGGTTGTTTCTTTCGCTCGTGCTCTTTTCGATCATGGATTTATTGTTCATCTAAAGTGTGAATCATCTGACACCCACACATGGACAAAAAGCACCTAAAAGTCTATTGCTGTTGAGTCATATGCGAGTGTGTGCGTGTGCACAAATATAAGGCCCGTGGCATGTTCAGTAACTCGGTATCGCTGATGGATCGGAGCCAGACTGCAACCGGTAAATGACGAGGAGCAGTGAACCTTGAGAAAAAACAATAAAGAAAGCTAATAGGCAAGTAAGCCAGATAAAGACAGAGATCCGCATATGTGTGAAAAAAAACCTCTAAATTGTGTCATTTTCCACTAGATACAGTTCTTAAAACCTGTTTACCCTTAAAAGTGAAAAAGAGAGAAAAATGACCTCTACCTGTGTAACTTAATCCAGTTATTGAACAACATAGAACACTGCCCAGTCTTACAAAAGTATGTTTTTACTGGGGAAAAGTTAATTCATATGAGATTATCATGATCATTCACTTGTGTATCATCATCATTAAATGGTTAGTGAACCTGATTCACTGAGTAACGCATGTCAACATTAAGGAACAAGATGCTACCACCATCACGCTTCATTACAGATTCAGTTCGTACTGATAAGTGTACATGTGTAGAACAAATACTATCAGGACATCCTGCTTCCACCATGTTGACATTGTTAGGGTATGTGATCCATACTGGACCTGGATATTTTGGACATTTTAGCTAACATTATAGAAGCACTGAAGAAGCGAGGAATGGAAATGATTAGCAGAAAGGCCTCTGCTTCCTCCAGTAGGCATAAAGGAGCCAGTGAGTGGGCTGGGAAAGTGAAACAAGGTGTTGCAGCCAACTTTGCTGTGTGTGTGTCTGTGTGTGTGTGTGTGTGTGTGTGTGTGTCCTTGCCTAAATACTTCATGTTTACACACTGCTTGTTGACCTGGCTAAATTAAGCTAAGGTATCAGAAAATCACAGTGACGTCAATGTTAATTGCAAAAACAACAACAACAAAAGAATAAATGAACTCTGTGTGTGTATGAAAGTGTGTGTGAAATAAAAAGTCATAAATAAAATAAAAATTCTTCCTTACTCTGTTCTTGTCTTGAACAACAAGGACTTTTCCATTGGACTGGTTCACAACAGCACCTTTAAGAAGGGGAACATGGATTAAGCTCTAAACACACACACACACACACACACACACACACACACACACACACACACACACTCTCACTCACTCACTCACTCACTCACATTATACTAGGGATGTACTGATCCGATATTTTGGATCGGTATCGACGCTGATCCAAGCATGAGTGGATCAGATATCGGTGGTGCGTAACCGATCCTAATCCGATACCCGTGGTCATGGGCGTCGGAACCAATATATGACCCACCCAATTTTTAAGACCAATAATATCGGATCCACCCACTTTTACCGTCTCTATTCAGCTCAAATGTCTTTTTTTATTACTTTTCTGAGCGCCGCCAGTCGAATCCATTCTGCTTGAGGAATGCCCTAATAAATTAAACTCCATTTACCTACAACATTGACCACGCTCCTGCTTCCTGAAATCCATGGGTGTCGGAACCATTATATGTGTGTGGGACAGGACACGCCCACTTCTTATTTGCTTCCGAAAGAACAGCAAACACCATAGACTATTGCTTAAACTTCTAAGAAAAATACACTTATATATTAAATGTCATTAATGTAAATAAATATATATAAATTTTATGGGAAATATGTTGCACAACCGCCTGCGACAGACTGGAAAGTCTAGCAGGCGTCCTTTCCATTTACCTCAGCGCGTTAAACATGTCACTCAATTGGGTGCAAAAGGTTTACTGTTTAATACATTTTGCATTGTGTTTCAAGAGTTCTAGTTTAAGATTCACTTTAAAATATGGCCTTTTCTTCAGAAAATAATTTAATTTAATAATTGCAGTATATACGGTTTAGATTGTTATACCACTAACTGTTAAAAGTACTGTTTGCTACTACATTAATTTTTTTTTTAAGGTTTCTTGTGTTTTCATTTTTCATCCAGTAATGGGCATTTTTGTATTTCTTTGCCAGAAACAAATAAATCTTAAAAACTAAGCGAGTTGTATAAAGGTAGAAAAGAACACAGATATCGGATCGGTATCGGTCGATACCGATACTGGTATCGGAATCGGATCGGAAGAGAAAAAGTCATATCGGTACATCCCTACATTATACATACATAGTATTGTTATATTTGTGAGGATTAATACTCCTGACAAGACATTAGTACCGGAAGATGAAGATAAAGGGGTTTATTTAAGGCAAATCTTAATGAACCAGTTTTAAATCATCCAATCGCATCAGCATTCCTAAGTGAAAGAATGTACAGCAAAAGGATTTTCTGCCTCCTGACAAATATGATCCCTCGAGGACAAAGGGTTTATATTGTCTCATTCAACTCCTTGCTAGTGATGCCAATACATTTGGAAAAATCTGGGATTCCCATCCATGTCAGTCCAGACTTTGTCGGTTCTGGTCACATAACAAATGATACGCTGGGAAAATATTATAAAATATCATTAAGCTATAAATTAAACACTGTTGGTGTTAAACCGTATAGTGTTATTTAATTAATTCAGTTACAGGTGTAGACGCAACAATGTTCAGTGTTTACTCTGGAGTTTATATCGTGGTGGGGACCAGCCAATTATTAAGAATGAATCATTTTGTAAACAAAACGTTCTCAAAAGGAAAGAAAGACAAATGCGTGTGCTTGTGTGTTTGGGTGGGTGATGACTGCATCAGGTTTCTTTCTTCTATTCTCAAAAAACAGCATCTTTCCAAAGAGACATGTTCCAACATGTTCCTACTACACCCACACTCACACACACTCTCTCTCGCCCTCTGCTGCTCAAACCTGGAAATGTTTGTGCAAACTAATACATGACTCTTTTCTATTTAGTTCCATTCTCTTCCAACCAGATGCACAACTGGACAAACTGTGCCAAGCAGTGTGAACACATGAATCAGTTTATTTCATTGCTATTTGATTGTGCAGCATTCTTTTTAAGAATCTAAAGTGTTTTTTTCTTCTTCAGAAACCTACATGAATTGGTTTAATCACAAGAGCAAGATTCTTCTTTTTAAACTCCTAGCAGGTTGCACGTATTTAATACCGCACACATATGTCATTATGATTACATAATTACTTCATATCAATGAGGCTTCGGTTGATGCGTGTTGTAATGAAGTCACATCACACGTCTTGTTGTGATTTAACAATATAGTGTACACTCTGATCTAGACTATACTCAACAGAATCACACACACACACACACACACACACACTAACCTGCAACTCCGACCTGGTGTGTGGCATAGTGGGGCAGACGGCTCTCTCCGTCCCCCATCCACAGGCTGAGCACGGCCTCGTCTCGTACCGCGTGGTGGAAGATAAATCCCTGTAGCGCTGCAGCCTCGGCTAGACGACTCCGACAGAGAGGAACATGCAACCAGACAGCCACACGTCCCTCGGACTGCCACACGCACACAGATTCTAAAACACAACGATACACAAACAAACACAGAGTTTATAATACGTCTACAATTACACATGACACGATGAATTCTTTATTTTGACTGGCATATTGACAAGATCCTCTATAGTGGAAATCAGAACTAACTGATGCCCCACATCAATAATTTAACAATAAACAGATAAAAATGATTGTACGGAAGCATATTGCATTCAATTAAGGAAAAAATCTACTCTGTTTTTCTGAATTAACGAGTTAATTATCTCAGAATTATGAGAATTTTTCATGAATAAAAAGTTTTTTGCTCTGTTTTTCTGAATTAACAACTTAATTATCTCAAAATTATTAGATACAATTTTTTTTGAAAAACATTTTTTCACTCTGTTTTTCTGAATTAACGAGTTAATTATCTCAGAATTATGAGAATAATCTTCATGAAAAAAATTATTTTGCTCTGTTTTTCTGAATTAACGAGATCCCTTAAAGTTGAAAGGCGAGACATGTTTACTTCCATGCAATCCACCTAAAATAGAGCTCCTGGCAGGGTTTTGAGGGATCAAGCAGATCAGAATGTTATTTTCGTCTAAACAGGCGCAAAGTCTTGAGGTGTCTGCGCAAAGTTGACACACTAATAACAATACAATTTATATTACTTAAAGACAGCAGTATCTCACAATGTCTCAAACCCAAAGTAAAACAAAACCGGATTAAACCTGAAAGACGGGACATGTTTACTTCCATGCAATCCACCTAAAATAGACCTCCTGGCAGGATTTTGAGGGATCTCATTAATTCAGAAAAACAGAACAATTCATTTTTTTAATGAAAAATGATCTCATAATTCTGAGATAATTAACTCGTTAATTCAGAAAAACAGAGCAAACACATTTTATTTCAAGAAAAAATGATCTCATAATTTTGAGACAATTAAGTCGTTAATTCAGAAAAACAGAGTAGATTTTTTTTCCTCAAGTGAATGCAATATGCTTTCATACGATTGAGTCATTCTTTAAGAAATTATTTTGTTAGTGCAGTTAAATTGCTGGGCTATAACACAACAAGATGTTATGAAATCACACCGTCCCATCATTGATCATTTTTAATTTTGCCCCAGTGTTAATCAATAACTATGTTGTAACGTAACTAAGATATTCACCTGAACTACATACTCGTACACTGCCCACTAACATCTGTAGTGTTGAATTTTATATCCACAAAAACTTTTATTTGTTTGTTTCTTTCTCCCTCCCTCTTTCTCCCCTCTACCCCTTCTCTCCCTCCCTCTCTCTCCCTCTGTGTTTTTCATGATAACCATTTGGACAACAGAACTGCTGTTTGTTTGTATGTTGTTTTGTTTGTAAACCCAGCAGTGACACTGAGATACTTAAAGCAGGAATCTAAACAACTCGGGGGTACTTGAGTAGATATAATCAGTGTATATGTTAAGTGAATACTGTAAGACTTCATTATTCACCCCGCAGCAGCTCGCTGAAAGCAGCTTCGGTGACGTCAGCGGGCAAGTGGCGCACCGTCACGCCGCCGTGCGCGTCCACTGAGCCGGGAAGAGGAGCTCCCGGACCTCGCTGCTGCTGCTGTTGCTGTTGCTGCTGTGCCGCATAACCGGAGAAACGACAGAACGACTCCCTGGTACTGCGACACGGATACCGGGTTAGGAGTTTTATAAAAGAGTAAACAAAACCACAACTAAATGGAGCCATTGAGAAACTCGCATGCAAAGAAAACACTACAAAATAAAAGTCTCTACTTGAAATGCATGAAAGCCGTAATGTTCAGAATATAATCTGATCACGACAATATTCTACGTGTGCATAACTGTTATCTGTCTGAATATTATATGTAGAAGTCCAGCACGACATAAAAAAAATGGCCCCATAGATTTTTATCTTACTTCTTAATCACTTTGCCTTTTTTTTCTTATGATGTAAAATTATCTTTTGATTAGTTTTTATACAAAATCTCTTTGACATGCTGTATTAATTAGTAGTAATTCCGCTTTCCTATGTTATATATGCAGCATTACAAACATGTTTAAAAAAAACTTATGCTATAAATATTTAAAACGTATATTTTTTGTCAAAATTTTTTTAGTACGCTTTCATTATGTGCTTTACGGTAAAAGATGAAGGTTCGCGAGAGGCGGCGTTGAACTTTAAACCTTGAATATGCGGCGTTTGGAAATTTGAAACATCGCGCATGCGCGGTGCATCGCACACGCTTTCAACAAGGAGAGCGCGAGGAAATCAACATGTCATCAAAGAAAAGTAAAGGAAAAGGGAAAAAATCACAGGATGAAGAAAGCATCAGTTTCGGATCACTGACGGATTTGGATTCTTCTGGATTTCTCGGACTGTGTGTAACAGACTTTATAGAGAAAGGTAAATGAGCGTTATGGAGATCATATAATAATCACAACAACAACAACAACAACAACAATAATAATGCGATAATAATAATGCAATAATAAATAACATTCAATTCAGGGTTACATTGAGATCTATCTTTTTTTTTTATAAGAGTTGCAATGGACAAATCCTACATTTGTATCATCTGATGTTACTTTCAGTGCCATGGAACCACCATGACACACATTTCTCCCTGTTATCACTTACATTACAGCAGCTCTAAACAGTCGTTTATCCTTAATATGAAAAAAAAAATAATAATAGCGGCTTGTCATGTTACCACAAATATATGTTTAAAAAAAGTACTGATACTGGAGACTCCTTCCAAAAATGCTTAATAACCCTTATCTGGAAGAACCCTTCGCTTTCAGTTAATTCAGTCCTTATACCGAAGTTACTGTGTAAACTCATGATCAGTAAAGTGTTTGTGTGTGTGTGTGTGTGTGTGTGTGTGTGTGTGTGTGTGTGTGTGTGTGCAGCAGAAGAGAAAGCTCCAAAACGATGCAGATCAACTTTGGTTCAGATGAGTCTGAACACCATGAAAGGTGTTACCGCCTGTATTGGACGACCTGTCCTCATCAGCAGCCCTACAGGACGCCAGGAGGTGTGTGTGTATGTGTGTGTGTGTGTGTGTGTGTGTGTGTGTGTGTGTGTGTGTGTCCACATGTGCATGCACATGTGTTCATGTTCTTCATTTTCCCTGTCACTGCCTCTGTTGTTACTGTCTCATTTTGCTGTGTGTGTGTGTGACTGAGTAGGTGTGTATAGCATGGCCTGCAGCCCAGTTTCCTGGGAGGAAAATAGGTCTGATGACTGACATGCAGTGCATTCTGGGTGTGAAGCCTGGAGATGCAGTCATAGTTGAGCCCATCACTGGAGCTGTTCTTCATGCAGAAGAGCTTCAGCTTAGCCTGAGGTATACATGCGTACACGCACACACACACACACACGCACGCACACATATGCACACACATTCACACCCGCACACACACTTTACTACAGATTTCCTGCAGATAAAGACCATCACAACTCACATATGTGCAATTATATATGTGTCTTCACTCATAGGAGTTAAAAAAAAAGAATCACTTGACAGCAATTGCACGCAGTAAAGTCACACATTTCTTGTCAAAAGTGATGTAACATTTACAAACGACTCTTTGAATCGACTCAGTTTAACTTAGGTGAACATCGAAAGCAGATTCGAGCACAAATTTCTTTTTGTTTTTATAAGGAAGTAGTCTAGATTTTTCCACACCTGAGTCAACAAAATATTCATTCCTGTTATTCAGGATTTCTGTTTATATGTCGTTTTCAATAAGCAAAGGGAGAAAAAAAACCCGTTTAATTCGTAAAAGACGAGCAGCTTAAAGGTGGGGTGTATGTTGTTTGAGAAATGCTTCAGAAAACTGAGTTGGGCCGGCAAACAAACAAAAACAAAACAAACGTGTAGCCGAATGAGCAGAAAAGGGCGTGTCTTGTCAATATGGGCGGAGATTGTGTTCAGTGCGCATTAGCAGAAAGTGGTTGAAACATTGACAATGCGGATAAAAACATTAAGCGAAAAAAGGCTTACGATAAGGCAAGAAGTAGGACGTGTTAATATAGGATCAGCTTTCTAACGCTGGAGAGAACTGAAGGAGCAGGAAGTTGGCCACATATTCACAGATTGGAGTTTCCCGAGTCAATAACTCCTGAGCTAAACGCTGTTATTTCCCCCAAATAAGTGTTGTAGTATAACTATTAGGACATCAGTGATGTGTGAGCTGAAGTACAGTGTATTACAGTGAGGTTATTGACTGTATTTGTAGTATTTGCTTTTCGGGTTTTGTACTTTGCAGACGGTCCCTTCCCTCGTCCGCACATAGAGACTTGTGTATTTTACTAACCTACATTACTACGATAGAAAATAGGTGTTATTTGTGTAGTAACAGTGTTTAGCTCGGGAGTTACAGACTTGGGGAAACTCCAATCTGTGAATATGCGGCCAACTTTATTTAAGACGCCAAGGCGCTTTTTTCCTTCTCGATAGGTGAGTAACGTTGGTTTTGCTTTGTTACACAGAACTAATATATGCCTTTGTCCTTTGCATGATTGTGCTTGTGTGTCATTTTTGCTTGTTTGTTTATCTACAATCGTATTGTTCTTCCCTTCAGCTATGATAAAGACACATTTGTTTCCATTAGTTGTCTGGGTTACGTATGTATGTGTGGGCGGAGCTATCAATACAGGGGTGGGACCCATTTGGGTTAGGGGCGTGTTTGTTTTGGTGATTTCAAATGTCAACATTGGCTTTCAAACTTCGTACACCCCACCTTTAAATATATCACTTGGGTGTTTTTGGTAATGTGGCGTCATCTTGTGGTGAAACTGCATCTCTGCACGCTTTGTTGTGTGTTTTACAGAAGGGAGGATGAGCCTCTGGACACAGAAGATTTTCGCAGCTTCCTCCTGCAGTCGTTAGGTAAGATTCCCCATAGAGTTTACTGAACTCTCAGCCAAACCATGTCTACAGAGTTACAAAGCGTGTCTAAATACTCACTACATTCCTGTTTGTATATCTAGTGTTTCTGTCTGTCTCTGTCCTGCTTGCTCTGTCGATTGATCTCTCTCTTTTTCTCTCTCTCTCCTTCTTTCTCTCTGTTGAACTTGTCATTTCTTTATCCTTCTCACCCTCTTTTTGTCTCTTGTCTCTCTGTCTATCTATACTGTGTCTTTCCTGTGTCTGGTTCTTTCTCTCTCTCTCTCTCTCTCTCTCTCTCTCTTCCTCCCTCAGACAGCAGGATTCTGCTTCCAGGCAGTTCCTTCTTCGTGTCCTATTTCGGCCGTAAGTGTGAGATCGGTGTGACGTCTCTGAAGGGTGTAGATGGAGTCGCCCTCTCTTCTCCTTCTCCCCCTCTTCCTGCTCCATCGCACCCTGATTCTGATTCAGATGCTGCACCTCTGGATCTCTCTGTGCATCTTGCTCAGCTGAACCTTAACCCTTCCTGCAGCACACCAAACCGATCTTCATCTTCCGTTCCTCTCACTCCCGTCACTCCACACACACCTGACGCCACACCCTCCAGCCCGAGCACCCGTTTCCTGTCCGACAGCACTGTGTCCCCTAACCCGGAAACGCCTGGTCAGTCCATGCACGAGTCACACAAAGACAGCAAATCTCAGACGCCATCTGCTGGTCGAAACGGGAATGACATCTTCTACTCAGTCTGCAGCTCCACAAAAATCAGCTTCATGCACACTCAGGACAGTGAGGATGAGGTTCAGGAGAGGTCAAAGGTCACATACAGCATGATTGGAGGGTTGAGCGATCAGTTACAAGTGATCAGGGAGACGATTGAGCTGCCGCTGAAACACCCCGAGATATTTAAGAATTACGGTGAGAAGCAAATATTGATTTTTTTTTTTTTTAAATCACATTATTATTTTATTTTTTTTATGAGTTATTTCTTTGCTATACAAAGTTATTTTTCATCCATTTTTTTAAAATTCATTGCAGAAATCAATTTATTTAACATTATATTTATTAAAAGTATATTCCATTGATTCGATTTTGTTATGAAGTCATTTACAATTTTTTCCATTGTGTAAAATGTGTCCTGTTATATCGGCTAGACTTTTTAAACATTTTTAATAGAATCATTTATTTAATTTCAGATTTTTTTTGTTATGAATTATTTTTATCATTAAAACTAATTGCACTTATGTTAGTGTTTATGTGGCAGTATCGCTATAGTAGTAGACTGTGATGTCGCTCAGGAATCCCACCCCCTAGAGGAATCCTGCTGTATGGTCCGCCCGGCACAGGGAAGACCATGATTGGACGAGCGATAGCCAATGAGGTTGGAGCGCACATGTTTGTCATCAACGGCCCTGAAATAACGAGCAAGTATGTATAAGCTAGTTTCGCCGGTTAACAATTACGATTCAGGTGTGCGATCATGTTTATAGTTAAATAATTTCCTATATTTTCTTTTAAGGTTTTATGGAGAAACTGAGGCACGACTGCGCCAGATATTTGCTGAAGCTGCACAAAGGTGAAAAAAAAAATGTGAAGAGAGAATGTCATGTTGAATCTTTGATGTGTGTTTAATGAAGTGTGTGTGTGTGTGTGTGTGTGTGTGTGATGTTCACCAGGCAGCCAGCGATCATCTTTATTGACGAGCTGGATGCACTTTGTCCGAAGAGAGAGGGAGCACAGAACGAGGTGGAGAAACGAGTGGTTGCGTCACTGCTCATGCTGATGGATGGCATTGGATCTGTGAGTCAACCGATCAATCAATGAGATTTTCAGTTAACCAACTAACCATTCAGTTAACCACCCGATAAATCAGTTAAACCAACAGTTAGTTAGCTAGCTGTCAATCATTTAGTAAATCACAAATCGTTTACTCAGCCAGGCAATCAGTTAAGCAACCAACCAGCTAGTCATTTAGCCAACCAACCAACCAGCTAGTCATTTAGCCAACCAACCAACCAGCTAGTCATTTAGCCAACCAACCAACCAGCTAGTCATTTAGCCAACCAACCAAACAGCTAGTCATTTAGTCAACCAACCAACCAGCTAGTCATTTAGTCAACCAACCAGCCAGCTAGTCATTTAGTCAAACAACCAACCAGCCAGTCATTTAGTCAACCAGCCAACCAGCCAGTCATTTAGTCAACCAGCCAACCAGCCAGCCAGTCATTTAGCCAACCAGGCAGCCAGTCATTTTGAGAACCAACTAACCAGTCAATCATTTAGACAACCAGCCAGCCAGTTATTTGCACAACCAGTCAGTAAGCCACTTGGTTGGTTAGCCAGCCAGTCAGTCAGCTAAAACAGTTTGGAATGGCAGTGGGCTTATATGCAGCCCTTACATGCAGATTAGTGTCTGAATAAACCTCTCAGTTGCAAAGCACATTTTTAAAATTACTACATTTTATACAGTATGATTCTATAGTATAGAATTTTAGTCTATTTCTGCATGTAGGAAAGTCACAGTGGCTCTCTGCTGGTCCTGGGAGCCACTAACAGGCCTGACGCGCTGGACCCGGCTCTGCGGCGCCCGGGCCGCTTTGATCAGGAGCTGGAGGTGGGTGTGCCGTCAGTACAGGGGCGTCTGGATATCCTACACAAGCAGCTGCACTCCGTCCCCCATAACATCACTGCTGAGGAGCTGCAGGAACTAGCCGATGCGGCGCATGGATACGTAGGAGCTGACCTCGCTGCTGTGTGCAAGGAAGCTGGTTAGTTTTACTCAACACATTTGTGTGTGTGTTTACATGCCTTGCACTATGTTTTGTTTATGTGGATGTGTGTGAACATGTGTGTTTTCTCTGAGTGTGTCTGTGCACGCGTGTGTGTGTGTGTGTGTGTGTGTGTATTCATCTTTGTGTGTGGGTTTTGAGGAAAAACACAATCCCTCTGCTACATCCTTTGTTCGTCTTCTCCACTACTATATAGTGGCTACTGCAGACCACCACATATCAAGACCACCCAAGAAAATCTCACACACACACACACACACACACACACACACACACACACACACACACACAGACTTTGAATGATAATTGGAATATTTTGAATCAGATACTGAAGCCATGTTGGAGCTATTCAACCAGTAAATGCCATAAAATTTCATGAATATGAAACGAGCATATGCAAAAGTTTTGGCACCCCACATCAATTTACATTGTCTTGAGTTCCAGTGAGGGAGGCGTGGTTGCTGGGGCCAGTGAAGGAGGCGTGGCCTCTGGTGGTTGGGGCCAGTAATGGAGGCGGGGACTCTGTGGTTGTTGGGTCCAGTCCCTGACGGGCCAATCCCTCTGAGAAAGAGAAAATAACAAAAAGACACAACCAAAAAAAGTGTCAGTCAAGGAAAATTATGCTGCAGAGAAAATGTACCCCTCTCTCTCTCTCTCTCTCTCTCTCTCTCTCTGTTTTTCTCTGTATTGTCCCATGTTGATGCCAGCGCAAGTGTGTATGTGTTCGTTTCCTCTTGTTTTTTCCTCTACGTCTCCCTTAGGTATACCCGTACAATAATAAACACGTCTTGAAGTAATATCAGTGTTTTTCCTCCTTTAGGTAACAATTCCCTTGTTATGAAATCACTTCCTGTCCAGATGGATAAAAAAGATAGATGTCCCCAACATAAACAAAACTGTTTTCCACATTTGTGTGCCTCTTGAGAGATGCGGCAAGGCCAAGACATCTGTGTGTGTGTGTGTGTGTGTGTGTGTGTGTGTGGCACTATATGTGACTTCTTTTACATCCTGTCATTACTGTACCGTCAGCAGTCCTGAGCTCCGGTCCTGAGCACCCTCACGTTAATGCAGCTGTGTGTGTGTGTGTGTGTGTGTGTGTGTGTGTGTTGGATACAATTACTTTGCGCTCAGCATTCTGGGCAGCTCAAATGCCCGGCATCACTGAAATTGAACCCTGGATCAATACACGCCGCCCTCTAAATGACCCCGTACACACAATCGCCCCACACTGTACGCGCGCTCAGACACATAATACACACACACACACACACTCCGAGTGTGATGCTCATCTCTGGCTCATATCTGCCGTCTTTTATTATACAGATGTTTGTATGAGGGACAGAAACACGGACAGAAATGTGGAAGTAAACTTTGGCGTCGGTCATAAATTGGGTTAGCGAGTGTTTACGCGTGGCTGTTTTCCTTATAAAGCACTTTTTCCTTTTAAAGCGCCAAGGCTTTCTGCCTCACTCTTGTTTATAAAATCCGGAAACGTTCCTCTCCTCCTCCGGTTAATGGCAAGCTCCGGAAAAGAGGGATCTCTTCTGCTTTTTTTTCCCCCCTTCCCTTTTTTTTTTAAAGGGTGGGTATTATTCTTTTGAGCATGCAGCTTTAACCCAGCTGTTGAGGAGTGTAAATACAGGTGTGCAGGAGCTCCGGGGGGGAAAAGAAAGGTGTGCACCATAATGGAAATGTTCCTGTCTTTTTTTATTTTCTTTCTCGTCTTGTCTTTATCTTTCTCGCACGGCGTAACGTAACTGCAGAAAAAGTATCTTTGGGTTATGAGGAAGCGAGAGTTTCAGAGATGCTGAGGTCAGAGATGGTGAGATCTCAGGTTGACCTTTTCAAGAGGTTGTCCCCACACACACACACACACACACACAGACACACAAGCACTGCCTGTTTGGCATAGAGTCATGTCGATCCTCACAGTGATTGCACAGTTCTCGTCCAAATAAGACAATATATAAGAAAATAAGATAAAATAAGTATTTTTTTTACTCATCAATTACTTTCTTTCTTTCTTTTTTTTAATATTAATAAGAATCATTTCCTCCCCACTCTCCTTATTTCTCTGTCTGTGTGAATGTGAGATGTTCAGACCAGGTGAGAACCTCATGACTCTTCTATATGAAGCTTTTTTTTTTATTTATTTATTTTTTTTAAATTCTCCCCCATCGCTATATTTAAACCTGGCTAATTGGATCCATGCCTCTAATGCCAACCATACATCTTTCTTTCTTCCCCCTCTCCCTTCTCTCCCCTCCTCTCATTTCCTATCAGTATGAAAGAGTGCAGTGTTGGCCCTAATTTGGCCGAGTGGGATGTTTTGCAAATGTTCGTCTTCGCTTCTTGGAATTGAGGCCCGGTGTCCAGCGTCATCTCGGATGCAGCTGCAACTCAGCCATGCAGGAGAAAGAGAGCGAGAGAAAGAAAGAGAGAGAGAGAGAGAGAGGTGAATAGAGGACTGGAATCCACATACGGTTTACATTAGTGTGTGTATCTCTCTCTGGCACACACTCCACACGACTACAGCATCGGATGTTTTTCTTAACCAAATGAATAAAATGAGGAATAGCCCAAGGGAGAAGGGAAATGTTTCTCTCTCTCTCTCTCTCTCTCTCTCTCTCGGTTATTACTTTGCTGTTGAGTGTATTCAGTTCTCCAGTTAATGACATCATCAGCTGTTCATTAAAAGTTTTTTCTTGCCCAGAAAATAAGGCTGTTGGTATTTAGGGTTCTTGTGGGCAGGTAAACCCAAGTGCTTGGCCCCCTTTTAAAATGTAAATAATGCAATTTTTTTTCTTCCCCAGATCTCCAGAAAACACCCCATTACTGATTCCTGTATTGCTTGTGTGTAGTTTTTTTTCTTGTTTTATTATGATATGATTGTGATTGTTGCATCCCTTCTTCTGAGGTTTTGGTTTTTGAGCTGTTGTTTTTTGTTTTTTTTTTGTCTTCAGACCCGACTAGATCTTTTACACCTGAGTTTAAATCAGATCCAGTTGTTATGTGACAAAAATCCTTGGGTTTTATCTGTTTTTGTTTTCTTAAACATGTTGAGTTTTGTAGGTGTTTGGACTCTTTAATGCCAAAAGACTCTCAAAAGATATTTTTGTGGCTTAAACAGTTAAGGCTCTGGATTTTTGATCAGGAGATCAGGGTTCACGCCCCAGCACTGCCAAGCTGCCACTGTTGGGTCCTTGAGCAAGGCCCTTAACCCTCTCTGCTCCAGGGTACGGTGGCTTAGTGGTTAGCACGTTTGCCTCACACCTCCAGGGTCGGGGTTCGATTCCCGCCTCTGCCTTGTTTGTGTGGTGTTTGCATGTTCTCCCCGTGCCTCGGGGGTTTCCTCCGGGTACTCCGGTTTCCTCCCCCGGTCCAAAGACAGGCATGGTTGGTTGATTGGCATCTCTGGAAAAATTGTCCGTAGTGTGTGAGTGAATGAGTGTGTGTATGTGCCCTGCGATGGGTTGGCACTCCGTCCAGGTTGGTGTCCTTGATGCCCGATGATGCCTGAGATAGGCACAGGCTCCCCCGTGACACGAGGTAGTTCGGATAAGCGGTAGAAAATGAGTGAGAGAGAGAGAGTTTGGCAACCTATGCATTTGTATGGGTTTGGGTGCCTCAACACTAGGTTGTGTTTATGGTGTTTGGAACCCTTTCCATCTAAGTAACAATGGGATCGGAGCACAGGGTCACCCATGATCCAGCACCTCCCTGGACCAGAGAGGGTTTAGGGCACTGATCAGAAGCCCAACAGCTTATAGGTGCTGGGGCTTGAACCCTGATCTTCTGATCAACAACCTAGAGCCTTAGCCTTCTGAGCTATCGCTACACATTTTAGATCCATTGGTGTTTGGATTTCATAGGAATTGTTTAGAAGATGCTGGCTATTGTGTGTGTTTAGAAGATGCTGGCTATATGCTGGCTTTGGACCCCTGAAGTGTGTAGCATTTGAGGTGTGTGGCTTTTTAGAGTCTTTTAATCATTTAGTTCTGAGTTTCCTGTTTGGTTTGGAAGGTGTTTTCCATCAAAAAAACTGAGGCTCTTCTGCATATTTTGACCCTGTGATTTTCTTTAGACCTTTAGTTTTTGGTTTTCTGAGTGTTTTGTGAGTGTTTTGTTTTATTTGGAATGGTATTATCCATGATGTTTGGATGTTTTATGTGCAGTTGTTCCAGCAAGACTTAAGGTTTGGGCTTTGGGGTTGTTTTGTGGTGTGCGAACTCTGTTAACTTTGGGCCACTGGGCATTTTCTTGGTGTTTTGGATCTCTGAAATATCTGTTGGATTTATAGGTAGATTCATTCATTATGCTTGTGAGGTTTTTGGTGGTTTGTGGGACTTTGGATTTTTCCGCTTGGTGGTGTTTGCGATTTGGGGCTGTTTTTCTGGGATTATGAGGTTTTTTTTTTGTTTTGTTTTGTTTTGGGGGGGGGGGGGGTGGTGAAGTTTGGAGTTTTATGATTTTGCATGGGCTTGAGGTTGTGTAGACGCTCCATGCTTCTTTAGCCAGTATTTTGAGGGGTTTTGTTTGCTAACTCTGTGTTTTTTTTTTTTTTTTTTTTTTTTTAAATGGATGTTTGGATTCCATAAATTTTAGTCTTTAATTGTTTCTGACCTCTTACCCCTGGAAGTCCGGGTTGGTTTGTGGATTTGGATTTCTTGGAAATCAGTTTTTTTTTGTTTTAGTTTTTTTCGTCTTTGTATGTCTTTGCCTTCATGTGAAGTTTTGTGGTTTTTAGGGGCTTTTTTTTGTTGGTTTTGATTATTTCAAGTTTGAGTCCTGGATGATTTTCTTGGTATGTACCTTGACCCCTGTAAGCCTGGGATGCAATACCAGAAAAGGATGTATTTTGGACCTTTTTGGAGTCTTTCTAAACATCTTTTGAACATATGCATGCAAGAAAATTGTTTACAAAATGTAAGAACCTATGCATGCATGAGAATTGTTTTTAGACCAATTTAAACCGTGCATTGCTTTCAATTCATTGTTATCCAGGTCCCAGCAGGACGATGTTTTAGCAGTACGGAGAGAGAGAAAACGTGAATAAGTAGATAGAGAGACGGAAGAAGAAGGGGGGGAAATAAAAGCATGTGGGCGAGAGGCTCAGTGTCCCTCAGGGTTCCTCTCCAGAACAAACTGACCTTCTTGGCTCGGACTGCGAGTGTCTGTGCTTTAGGAATCTGTGTTTTATGTAAACAGGATGTAATACTGTCTAATCATAAATCCTCCTGCATTTCCAGCCAGCAGCACGAAAGGAAGCCTCACGGCTGTGCTTGTGCGTATGAGGGTTTGTAAAAAAATAAATAAATTAAAGACTTGATAGAAGCGGTGTCCTTAGGGCTGAGGGTGCAGGTTAATGCTAATAAGGCGGTTTGTATTCTGCAGTACTGTAATCTATATACATTTAAAAACTGTTTTTTTTTTTAATTATTATTATTATTATTTTTTTATTAATTTAATAACTCTTTTCCCGGTTTATGTCCCCCCCCCCTTTTTTTACATCATAATTTTTTGTGTACTCTTTTCTTAATATTTATTTATTTATTTATTTATTTATTTATTTGAGTTTTTGTATTATTTCAATTTAAATTATATTCCAGATATATTTGCTTTTAATATTGTTCGGTTCCATCTTTCCACCTTGTCTCGTTACTTCTCGTTTTTTTTTTTGTTTTGTTTTGTTTTATTTTTTTGTCTTCTCTCTTCGCTATCGGGTTTCCCGCCAGTCACTTTTGTGATGGATTTAAGACCTATGCGTGGCGCGAAAGTGGACGAAGGGAAGACGGGATGCAAATAGTCTTGGGTTTAATTCCTGAGTCTGGGTCCATATTTCTTGTTGTTGTTAGAAACCTGTGTGTGTGTGTGTGTTTCTTAAACATGCACTCTTTTCACCTCGGTCTCGTTGAAAGAAGTATGTGTTTGGGAGCAGGAGGAAAAGGTGTTGAAGGATTAGCCTGAATGGGCAGGATTATGGCAAGTGTTTAGGGAATGTGCACGCGAAAGAGAAATGCGTTTGTGTTCGGATGGCCTGCGGTGAAAGGAGACATGGATGGATGGATTGATTTATTTGTTTAGTCTCACTCACACACACACACACACACACACACACACACACACACACGGCATTTCATTTTAAAGAAACACAATTCAATAGCCGTAAGCAAAGGGAAGTATGGATAATTTAATTTCAAAACTCTGTGTGTGTGTGTGTGTTTTCTCAGTGTTTCATTATCGCTTTTTTTTTTTTCCTTCCTCCCCAGGGCTCCATGCATTAAGAAGAGTGCTCTCGTCCGCTCCAGGCATCGCTGATAAAGACCTGATGGACAGAGTGAAGGTCACAACCTCTGACCTCCGACTGGCCATGACTCAAGTTAAACCCAGCGCCATGAGAGAGGTGGCCATCGATGTGCCAAAGGTAAGATGAACGAATGAATGGACATCAGTTCAGTTCTGCGAAACAAATCTTGAAGCATAAAGAAACGCACGCATGGACGACGATTGAGGGATCGTGATGGTGAACACATGAAGGGAGTGAACGAGTGAACGTGCACAGGAACGAGTGAACTTAACATGATGCACGGACGAATTGTGTGAATGAAAGAAAGCACAGACACAGAGAATCGGGGGAAATCCGAATGGACGAGTGAATGTAATGAGGAACGAGTGATGCGGATGAAAGTAGGAGGAGTGTAGGAGCCGAGCGAGTGATCGAGGGAGTGGGGGAGTCAGATAAACTAATAAGAGCACGATGACATGAACGACTGGACTTACAAATGAATGAGTGTACGGATGAACGACTAAGTGTAAAAAAATAAATTAATAAATCAGTGGGTGAAAGGATGAAGATGTGAACAAACGAAGGGAATAAACAAATGGAAGTGACGATGCGGGAATGAATGAGTGAACGGATGAAGGCACTGATAGCGGATGTGAAGGTGCAAGTTATTGCAGAGAGATCAGTCTATGAATGAATTGGGGATGGTGTAACCATAACCACGTAAGAGGTATAGAAGATGGATGGATGGATGGACGGATGGATGGATGGACGGATAAACCCATTAATGATTTAATGAATGAGTAAACACATGAATATGTGAGAGTTTGTATTTATATGTTTCTGGACATTTTACACTTCACACCTTTAGAAAGAAAAACAGAAAATATACAAATCTACACACACACACACACACACACACACACACACACACACACACACACACACACACACACACACACACACACACACATATCCAGGGCCTTGCTTGCTGAATACAGGCTGGAAGAAGGGATGTTTTTAGGGGGGAATTTTATGTGTACTACACACAAGCATCCTGCCTTGGATTGTGTGTGTGAGTGTGTGTGTGTGAGTGTGTAACCATACAGGAAGAGGCTCTCGCATCATCCTGCCACTAATTGGAATCAGGTTGTCGTGGCGATGTGCCACCCGGAGCGGTGCAGCTTTGCTTCCTGCTTTGGACTGAGATCAGCATAACACATGCAAACAAACAAGAGAGAGAGAGAGAGAGACAGAGAGAAGAGGGGAGGGCAGGGCAGGGCAGGCACAGGAAGATGGATGGATAACAAAATGGGAGCATGACAGAGAAGGAAGAGAGAACGAGAGAAGATAGCAGAATATTGAGAAATAAATAAACAGAGTGAGAGAACAAGGGATTAAGTAAGAGGAAAGAAATGATGACGAGGAGAGAGAGAGATCTAGTGGGAGCAAAACCAGGAAAGAAACACAATATGGAAAGGGAGAGGGAGAGAGAGAGCGAGAGAGAGAAGTAATAAGAGAAATGCATAAATATACAGAGGCAGAGCCCCAGGTAGAGAGGTGAACGAGGGGATGGAGAAGATTGAACGGGAAAGAAGAGGAATGAGAAGGACAGAGAAGTGGAGGATAGAGAGTGGAAGGCTGATGGGTTCCAGCAGTGCTGATCAGATCCAGATGAGCTTCCACA
>NC_062532.1:5948382-6055882 GCF_022655615.1 Tachysurus fulvidraco
TTTCAGATCTAAACTTGTAATACAGTTTGAACCAGTTTTAGACCTAGATTTGTTATATATGATAAACCAGTTACAGATTTAAACTCTTTATTCACATTGGACCAGATTCAGATCCAAACACTTTATACACAGTAAACCAGATCTAAATTCATTAAAAACAATAAAACCAGTTTCAGGTCTAAATTCGATATCAACCTCTTAATTCATGATAAATCAGGTTTAAATTTAAACTATATGATATAAACCAGTTTCAGATTTAAACATGTTATATCATAAACTGATCTTTTATATAACAGATTACACACAATACACAGTGATAAAATGGATAAAAAGTTCATTTTACTTCTAAACTTGCTATAAAAAGTGAACCAGTTTCAGATCTAAACTTCTTTTACACAATAAACCAGTTTTAGATCTGTACTTGTTATAAACAAACCAGATTCAACATCATTATATTGTTCTACACAGAAAAGTTTTAAATATAACTGAGTTTCTGATATCAGCACAATGAACTCCTGTGTTAAAAAAAAAAACACAAATAATCTAACTAACAAACAAAAAAAGTTTAAAATGTAAACCACCTGTACATAATAAACCACATTGATTCTGAATGTTAGTATTTTGTTTTTCATTTAGATTTGGAATCAAATTAAAAAATGGAGGCCTGATTAAAATATTCAGCATGCTGATTATTGTAAAGATGTTTACTATGTTTAACACACACGCACGCACACACACACACAAACACACACAGGAACATCTGTGCACTAAAGACGTACACACAAGCACGTCTTTGTATCCGTGGAGACAGATGGAAGAGAGAATGGAATGGGGCATACTTCCTGTCGTGTGTGTGTGTGTGTGTGTGTGTGTGTGTGTGTGTGTGTGTGTGTGTGTGTGTGTGTGTGAAGGACAGAGAAAGTGAGTTTTTCTTCATCTTTATCGTCCTGTATTATATCTTCTACTAGATATATCTTCTATCTAATGTTCTGAATATGTTAGTGTGCTTCTTTTCAAGTGTACTTGATTCTAGTACCACTAGCAGGCTTCATACATGCAACTGAATAAACATGTATTAATAACGTAGGTCATTTTTTAAAATAGGGACATCTCATTTAAGTGTACTTTATTCCAGTGCACATTAGTATGCTGTTCCATAGTCTAATACTAACCAGAATATAATCGACTGCACTTGTTTTCAAGTGTACTTGATTTTTCTGTGCTTTTGTGGTAACCTTTCTGTAAGAAAGATCTGACCTGTATGACACGACAGAGCTCTTTTTTAGAACATTTTCAACATGTTAGGGCCCTTATTTTAAAAGTGTGTTTCATTTAGTTTATTTTAAAAGTGTGTTTTTAGACCACCCTTTTTGATTCATGTTTAAGTGCACTTTAAAACAGGGCACTGTATACCACAATTAAAACTATGAGAGTGTGTGTGTCTCTGGGTAGGGGATTGAGTGAGTGAGTCTGTGTGTGTGTGTCTGTTCTGTGTTTGTGTGTGTGTGTGTGTGTGTGTGTGTGTTTCCTGTCAGCACTCTGATACTGTAGCCACTTTATTAATTAAAGCAGTGACTGAGCCAGAACTAATAAACACACATTTTATAGCTTCACTTGAATTAGCTTTTCCACACACACACACACACACACACACACACACACACACACACACACACACACACACACACACACACACAGACACACACAGACACACACACACAGTTTGCTGTGTCAGCCTTCATTCTGTGAATTGAGTCAGATTAAGAGATTGATGCATTTGTCTATATTTTACACACACACACACACACACACATTTTTTAAGCTTTATAAAAGGTTCTGATTTTGCTTCCCTTCCTTCTCTTCAGTGTTCAGTGACTTTTGCAAGATCATGTGTCACGTATAGTTGTAGTAAAGATACATACTGTGGTATTTAGGCTAATAATGAATGAGTGCATTCCTATAAACCCGTAAGTTGCCTTGCAGTCAGAACCACTGTCTGAACGTCTGACCAGTTAGAATAGAGGATTAAACAATGATGCGGTTAGAATGTTGGCTTCATTCCTCTGTGGTTGGGGGTTTGAATTCTGCCTCCGCCCCATGTACATGGAGTCTCTCTATTCTTCAGGGGTTTCCTTTGGGTTCTCTGGTTTCCTCCACCAGTCCAAAGTCAAATGTCGAATTTGTTGGGATCTCTGAATTGACTGTAGTGTGTGTAACCACGTCCAGGGTGTCCCCTACTTAATGACCAGGGTCTCCTGGGAGAGACTCCAGGTTTCCTGTGAGGAAAATTGCTACAGAAATTGGATGGATGGGTGGGTGGATAGACAATTTATCATTTTTGTGTGTGTAGTGATTTACGCTTTTGTTTTCCACGTGCGTGTTTTAGCTCGTCCCGCTCCACTGGAGTGGCCGATCGGGTGTTGGCGCAGTTGCTAACCGAGATGGATGGCATCGAGCAACTCAAAGACGTTACAGTTCTTGCTGCCACCAACAGACCAGACATGATCGATAAGGTAGAACCTCTTCTGTTCCAGTGCATGTCATTGTAGTGTGCTTCATGCTTTTGGGCCCTAAATGTATTATTATGTTATAAAAAAAAAAAAATTCAAGAGTAAATCCTCTTAGGGCTTTTTGAGCCACATGCACCAAAATCGGATATGTCAAAGTTTGTTGCTATTATGTTTCTAAGCAATCGAGGTCTCAAATTGGACTTTTTTACCACTGACACCCATTATAAGAGGTTTATGTGGGATGTGGTAGCTCAGTGGTTAAGGTGATGGTTTACTGATCGGAAGGTCATGGGTTCGAACCCCAGGTCCATCAAGCTGCCACTGCTGGGCCCCTGAGCAAGGCCCTTAATGCTCAGTTGTAAGTCACTCTGGGTAAGGGTGTCTGCTAAATGCTGTAAATGTTTCTAACATTTTAGAGGTTTATAACTCAGCAAACTTTCTAGTTATCTTCACCAATCTTCACATGTTAGTATCCACTTGCCTCCAAAAGTATTGGCACCCTAGCATACCGGCCTTTGGGTATACTTGCTCCGACAAGCCAACATCAAAGTTTGTCACGACGAACTTAAGAAATCTAGCTATTATTTATTAGTTATTATATTTTTAAAACAAACTACATTTTATTTGAAATTTTGCCTTTTTTTTTGTTTGTTTTAGTGCATATTTAGCTGTTGCGTAATGTGTGTACATCCTTCTAGTGCATTAGTCCCTAGTTTTTAAGTATACTACTTAATTTTAATGTGTCCCATTCTGTTACACATTACATACATTTTGATGCACTAAAATAAAGTCTACTTAAAAATCTAGGGAGCTACTTTTTACTTACTGGATAAACTTTTCAATTTGGTTTAGAAGAGTACTTCATTCTAGTGCAATACACTATATACACAATATAATGTATAATTCGTAGTGTACATTACAAAATAGTCACTTATTGACCGACAGGATCGATGAAGGTAATTCTTTTTAGGTGATGTGTTTTTCATGTCAGTTTGTCTGCTTTTGTGTGTGTGTGTGTGTGTGTGTGTGTGTGTGTGTGTATGGTTGATTGACGTGCCCCTCCTCTTGACCCCTCGAGCACTTCCTCTTGTCCATGTGGTTTTTGGAGCCATGCTGTGCGTCTGTTACAGCTGTCAGTTTCCTTTTTTAAACACCCCCCCCCCCCCAAAAAAAAAAAAAAAAAAAGTTCTTTTGAATTTCAATGTAATTCATTTGGAAAGGAATCGATTTGAATGTGCAAATGAGCCTGTGATGTCACAGGTGAGAATTTTTTTTAAAAGTGTAGCCTATAGCTGCGTCCCATAGGACACACTACACACTGTGCACTTACAGTTTGCACTCTGTACTCTACCGCCTAGACATCTCTTAGATGTCTTTTCCACAGGAGTGTTGTTGGTCATCTTAAAATTTTTCTCATCCAGCATGAACACCTGGTAGCCCCACCCCTTTTGTGCTATGTAAACATAGCTGTGAGCGTTAAGTACATGAAGTATCCCACATTCGATTGAGTCTGTGGATCATCTGGGCGCTTGAAATGCACTTCGACTGGTTGGAAATTTCAGAGTTAAAACACAACTCTCTCTCACACACACACACACACACACACACACACACACACACACACACAGCATGCCCCTGAAAACCACACGAGCAGCAGGAAGTGCTTGGGGGTCGAGAAAAGGAGTGCGTCAATCAAGTGGAACACTGATGTGGCAGGCTACTTGTGTCTGTTTATTTGATCAGTGTTGAAAGAGAGTGAATGATTAGAGAGACAGCGAGAGAGAGACAGAGAGAGAGAGAGAGAGACAGAGAGAGAGAGGCAGGAAAAGCCAACCAGATAGATAGATGGGTAGAAGGATAAATAAATAAATAAAAAGATAGATAGAGTAACAGTGAGACAGGGCTCTGTTGTCCATCTACTCTTAGGTGTATACAGTATGTCATGAGTTTCTGCACTGGTACTGAGAGTCTGTGTCCACACACTGTTTGTCTATCTGTTCCTCTCTCTCCTCCTCATTCTTCTTCTTTTAATTCTTTTCATACTTCACCTCCCCTTCTTCTTTTTCTTTTAAAAAAGACCCCTCCATCACTTTTATTCATTGCTGTCACATTAAATTGCATGTATATTCTTTAATACTTTTTGAGCTCACATATTAGAGGAAAGAAAGAAAGAAAAACATTATGTCCAGCAGGGGGTGCTCTGAACAGTGACCCATCAATAGAAAAAAAAATGACTTTTTCTTGTTTACCACAGTGTGTGTGTTAAATTCTTTTCCTATAATGGGTCTCTCTCTCTCTCTCTCTGCATTTTTATTGACTGGATATGATCAGCGGATATGCTCTGGTTATTTTCAAGTGTACTTCATTTAGCCGTGCACTGAGAACACGTTTACTAGCTGTAAGCGAATGGCGAGCACATTACATATTTCACTTGATTTAAGACGTGTCCCGATGCACTAAAAACACTGTACATGCTCCAAAAACACACGGTTTCAAGCTGGCAGTATTTCATTCGAAAAAAGAGTGCACACTGGGCTCTAGGACACTAATTGTACTTGTTTAACACTCACTCTTAAAAGTGACATGTTTTTCAGAACCCATGTATGTCCCTTAATGTGGTGTACTTTAATTCACTCTACTGCTCACTACGTTCTAGTGCAGTCCAATGTATATTTCAAGTGGACTTTTCTAGCTTTTCAAGAGGGCAATTTGCGACGCACAACCTTCTGTTTACAAATCACAAATATTTTTAAATACCTTCATCTCTTAGCACGTCAACAAAATAAGCTTCTCATGCTGCTCTGTGTAGTTAGCGCTCTAGCTAACTGTCGAACGTGAGGTGGAACCCAGCTTTACCTCAGTAAAACGTTTTGTTCATATGATGCGTCTCTTTTACCTCAGTCGAAAGCAACAGTCTAATTTAAAAAAACACACTGAAATAGGTTTAGCTATTTTTTTATTTAGTTTTTTTCTGCTAACTTGCTGTAATTAGACTAGAAACTATTCCAGTCGCTTATTAGCCAGGCTGCTAGTCAAGTTCTAAAGAAAATACTTCACACACTTTTTTTAAGAAATTAAATCACATGTTTCATAGAAACATGAAATTTGGCTAAGTTCTGTTTTTCCTTTTAGTGAATATTAAAAGCACAATTTACTATTTTACTATGATGATTAAAATTTTTTTATTTATTATTTTGATTTATTTGTTTGTTTATTGATTTTTATTTATTTGTTTATTATGTACTCTTTTTTTTTCATATCTTTTACCAACTCGATCCTTGAGGCCACATTCTTTTATGCAGTTTCTCACTGGACACATAACAGGGCACTTTGTTTTCGTTTCACACTAGATGTCCAGCACGTTAGGGGCCTTAATTTCAAGTGTACTGTTACTAACCTAAAACAGTCAAACACATTTGGGTCCAGTCTCTTTAAGTGGACTTTATTGTAGTGCACACTACAACCATTTAAAAGTATAATGAGGGATTTGCTTGAACTTGACAGAGTGTAGCAGCATTGTTGGTTTAAAACGTGTGTGTGTCTGTGTGTATGTGTGTGTGAGTGTTAGTTATGCAGCTTTTCCCCTGCATCTTAGCGTGTCCCCTTTTCTTTGTTATTTTCCTTGCGTGTGTGGCAGCAGTTAAAGGATTTTCGTTCTTTTCTTCTGTGTTTAATCTGAGGTTTTAATCTTTTGTGTTTCATTGCTGTGTGTGTGTGTGTGTGTTTAATCTGAGGTTTTAATCTTTTGTGTTTCGTTACCGTGTGTGTGTCTGTGTGTGTTTAATCTGAGCTTGAATAATTGTTCCCTCCAAAACTCAACGAAAAAAACTCTCCAAATGACCACCGTGGCGTCCCTGATGCAATTTAAAATTCTCCACACGTGATTACAAAGTTACACACTCTGACCCGCATGACCTTTCATGCTTCAGAACGACACGGAACAGAAGAACGATAAGGGGAAAGAATGAGAGGAGAAAAAAAGGGAGGTGGACGATATGAAAAGGTTTTTCACTAATTGCCTCTTAAGAGTCTTGAGCTGACAGGAGAAAGGAGAGAAAAAGGAGGGAGCGAGGGTTAAGAGGCAAACCATGAAATGGTGACTTAGGGGTGTGTGTGTGTGTGTGTGTGTGTGTGTGAGTGTGTGTGTGTGTGTGTGTGTGAAGGATTTTCTTTCTTTGTGAGGACCAAATGCCCCATAATGATAGGAATACATGACAAGTTCAACCTTGTGGGGATATTTGACTTGTCCTCATAAACAAAGGTGCTATTCACAGGAAGTCCAAAAGAAACTTTGTTTACCGTTCTGGGGTTAAAGTACGGGATAGCGTTAGGGTTTGTTAGGTTAAAGTGACAGTTTGTCAAACACTAAAAAGTACATGAAATACTCAGGTAGAAACTTCAGATTACAAACAAGTAATGATTTTGCATAGTAATAACTATGAGAGTTTTATATTATGTCTATCAAAGTCTCCTAAAATTGTCTCCCAGTAAGTTACAGTATGCGGATGATAACCAGTACCCTGAATTCTCTTTCACAATCTGATTCGAGTTACTAATGGTGAATTGAATAAAAATGGTTCATTTTATTGGTAAATAAAACAGTAGCTAGGGATAACTCCTGATATCGCACATTAGTTAGCATGATGATGGTTAAGCGATATCAAGCGATAGTTCTGAAGATACACGGTAGCCGAACATTGTACATAGTTACCAGATTACATCTCATTCTCGATATCATATTTGTTAAAATTGTATTTGGAATTTAGATCTAGCTGCTCGATGTAGCTTGTGAAATATATGTAGAATATAACTCTATATATGTAGAATATAAGACTATGAGAATAGAGTAGAAAGTAAAGATTATTCTGTAGAAGTGTAGCAACAAAAAGAAAAACCTCTGGAAGTAAAATCAAGAGATTGTCATTATAGTAGCTAAACATTAGCTACATAACTTGCAGCATATAGCAACATAGATAAGGTCCTTAAGGTGCTCTTGTAAGCTTGAGGTCATGACCCTTTCCAGCACCAAACTCTTTATTTGTGGGAATTTTATTACTATAATTGAAAACGGGAAAATCAAGAAAGGCGTTATAGAAAAGACGCATTCACTAAAATCAGTCCTTCAGTTTGGTGCTAAAACATTCATGAACAGCAGTTCAGATCATAACTTCAAAGGTTATTTATTGTTAAATTATTATAATGAAGTATTTTATATCTTAAGGATTTTATATCTTGAGGTGTTTTGTGATTTTTGAGGCTAAACATGATTGATTGATTTTTTTTTTTGGTTGATTTTTCAAAATTCATTCGTTTAAGAATTTTTTTGCAGACTTGACAAAATGACAATTTCTATGATAAATGACAAATTGTTAACGATACTTGTATGTTGTAACATATTGACGAAGGCTTTGGCCAAATTTTCATCTTATTATCATTTTGCAAAATTGCAAGTCTCTCCTATTATCACAGAGTTTGCATTAGATTTTTGTGTTAATACCGACTGATTTTAAAATTCAGAAACTTCACACGCACATCGAGCCATAAGCATGAATATCCCAAGGCCTTCTCAGATTGTGTGCAAGTCAAAACCACTGTATATTTTGACTTCAAGTTTTCTTTTAGTCTACGTTCCGGACCATATATGTCAACAAGGCTTGTAGTTCCAAAACACAGTTTAGTGTCCTGATAAAAAAAAAAAAAAAAAAAAAAAAATTGGATAAGCATAATATTGTGTCTGGAAAATTTACAATGCCCAAAACCTTACCCCAAAACAACACATCTTCCTCTCGAACCCTAACCAAAACTATGTTCCTGATAACAATATGATGTATGTTGAATATCGCGGTACACTGCATAAAGCGTTTCTCAACACATGCTTGCACATTTTTTTGGGGTTGAAGTTTCCAGACCAGCTGTTCCAGTTGTCAGATTTCAGCAGAGAAGCTTAAGCTCTAAAATTCATTCAGGAAAAAAAAAGGGAAAAACACATAATGTGAGTGGAACCGCAGCAGTAGTGTGTTTTGGTCCAAAAAAATCTTCCCGGAGGAGATCCATAACCCTCAGAAAGTACCAGAGGAAGAGTGCTATTTGTGCAGAACAGACATTCCACCACATTTGCTTGAGGAATGTGAATAGGTAATATGTTTGTAGTGTATTGTTACCATCTTATTACAGAAATATCGTAGAATAGTGTGTTTTTTTAAACATATATACATACCGTATATACAACCGTGGTTGAGTTCATCAGCCTGCAGGATCATGCTTTTATCTAACAAAAACTCCATTTGAAAAGAATTCCAAAGCATCCATCATTCTGTGACTGCTACAATTGTGGATTTAAACAATAATTAAATTGAAGTGCCTCAATACATGAACCGCTTGATATAGACGAGTGAAAACAGGCAGGTAGCAAATCGCATGTCCTCACATGATGCCCTGACGTGCTCACAGGACCATGGTCATGAGGGATAAACCAGGCTTAAGAGGTTGTGGCAAAACTATGTCAAATTATTCAACCATTAAACCATGTTTATATTGCGGTATCATTAACTGTAATATTAGTTACATAGTCTCTACGTCTATATTATAGAAGTGCTTAAGTAAAATGCGTGTCTGTGTCTGTGTCTGAGTGTGCACACAAAAAAAAACCCTACAAAGAAAGTTTTTGGGAAGACCTCATTAAGATGGGAATATATGCTGCTTTTGACCTTGTGGGGTTTGTGTGTAGTGTGGTGTAGTGTATTTTGTGGCCTACTTAACCGTCTTTTAAGAATTCTAACAATTACTCTGCTTGGTGTGTGTGCGTGTATGCATGCATTCACAACCCCTTTATGCACAATGGTAAAGAAGCCATCTTTACATCCTGAGGGTGTGTGTGTCTGTGTGTGTGTCTGTGTGTGTGTGTGTGTGTGTGTGTGTGTGTGTGTGTGTGTGTGTGTGTGTGTGTGTGTGTGTGTGTGTGTGTGTGTGTGTGTGTGTGTGTGAGTCCAGGGGAAGAAGGATCCCCAGGCTGGTATCAAACTTCAAGCAGAGTATTAGTGTCATATTTCTGAAAACAGTGCCTCAGAAAGCCTCCAGCTCGAGCGCATCAACAGCTAGAAGTCTGTCTCTCAGGCTCTGAGGTTCTCTGGGTTTCTCTCTGAAACAAGTTCCACTCTCAAAACACACAACACACAACTTCAAGATTTAAAACTTTTGAAATATTTTAAGAGGTAAGATGAAAAGTAGTCTGTATCTGGGAGTGTGGGATATGTGGTTTTTCATGGCCTGTTTAACTGTGTTTGCAAGGACCTGATCATTTTGAGGACTGTGTGTATGTGTATGTGTGTTTGTGTGTGTGTGTGTGTGTGTGTGTGTATGTGTGTTTGTGTGTGCACAAGCAACTCTTTAGGTCTCATTAACATGAGCCTATATAGTGGTTCAGACATTGTGGGGACTTGGGTTGTGTGTGATTCCAAAACTTCATATACTTTGTGCAGTGTGTGTGTAGTGGTGTGTATTGTGTAGTTCCGACACGGTGGAGGCATAATGAAATCTAATTGACTTTCTGACAGGATAAAAGTGTGTCTCAAAAAGTGTGAAAAAACCCTTAATAAGAAGATCCTCATTTGTGTGTTTCTGAAACACAAAATACTTTTGGTGAGGATCCGTGTGTGTGTGTGTGTGTGTGTGTGTGTGTGTGTGTGTGTGTGTGAGAGAGAGAGAGAGAGACAGATTAACAATGTGACTCTGTGTGTTTTGTATCGTAAGAATAGGATCTTATAGGATCTTTTCTGTTATGGCTGTAAATACAGCTCTTTATAAAAGATTTTCGGCCGGGGAATTTCGTACACTGAATGAAGGCTTTAAAAAAAAAAGCTCACGCCGGCGTTTTACACGCACGACGGCGTGTAGCTGCACGATTCTGCTGTGAAAGGAGGAAACGGATCCGGCGGCTCACGGAGGCGGCTGTTAAAAACACCGATATTGAACCACCTTTTCATAATCCGTATTCTGTTAGCCGCCGTCGCGTTCTTCTCTCCTCCTCCTTTTCAGCCGTTGAAAAATGGCCCGAGTAGGCTTTAGATGATACAAAAGATTAGCCAACACACACACACACCACTTCCGATGCTGGGCTTAGAGGAGGAGGAGGAGAAGGAGGAGGAGGTGGAGGGGTTGGTAAAAGGAGAGAGAGAGAGAGAGAGAGAGAGAGCAGGAAATGAAGGGCTTTTGTGAGCTGATATCTGGCAGCGTGTAGCGTCTTGCCTCCTGGCCGGACCACCGGGCCTTTGGAATGCCTTCAGCTCAGGAAATCTCTTTGCACATACAAAACACACACTTACACAAGTGCACTTTATGTGTGTGAGTTTTTCTGTGTGTGTGTGCATTTAAAACCTCTGGCAGATAATTAAGCTGAATGATCCGGAAAAAAACATAGAGCCATTTTTCTGACCAGGATTGTGGTTGAGATTATTTTCTATAAAAGGTTCAAACCCAGTCCGTGATATCAAACATCTGCTAAGCATCATTACACGCTTATCCTGTGCTGACACGATAAGAATCAGAAGAAATGTTGCATTCACTCGTACTATTGTTTTGTTTATCCGACCATAGCGTTTGACGTGAAGTGTCACGACTAGTGGAAGGAAATGAAATGATCGTAAATTTGAGTTTTAAATGTAAACCAAACCAAAAACTTGTAAACACTTGTGCACATGCAGCTGAGGACATGTGCAATGTACGGAAGATTCTGATTGGCTGTTTCTTCGATCGTCGGTTATTTTATGCAGCTGAGGACATGTGCAATGTACGGAAGATTCTGATTGGCTGTTTCTTCGATCGTCGGTTATTTTATGCAGCTGAGGACATGTGCAATGTACGGAAGATTCTGATTGGCTGTTTCTTCGATCGTCGGTTATTTTTGCGATCCGATGCTGTGAAAGTCGACAGAAGTTGCGCTATAAAAACACAAATTTCCATTTTACTTTATTGAAATGTATACAATCATTGTAAAGAGCTCTCATTTCAATAAAGAGCTAATTCTAATATTGTTTCTAAAGTAACCGCTGATTAAGATGGATGTCTCCTTAAACAGGTTAAACCCTTGTGTAATTGTTGATCTAATTTAGTGAGGTTTTTAACGAGGAGACGTTTATTTACCATTGTTGTCTCCGGTGTTGGCACATTGTAAACATCAGAGGCAAAGCCGTAACTTTTTTGACATGGGAATGTCTTTAGGATTTTGTGGTTTCTCGGTAAGAAGGCAAGCGGTGTTTGTGTTTAAAAAAGAAAAGAGTGAAGCCTGTTTTTTTTTTTTTTTTTTTTAAACAAAAAACTAAACTAATGTTGCTATTTAGTATTTGTTCTTAATTCGTCCTTTCTACTTAACTATTAGTGCAATCTTTTGTATCTAAAATAAATAAATATTTTCTTTATCGTAAATCAAAAAACTTATTTTGAATTTGAATATGGATTTGAAATTTCTTTGTTGCAAATCAACCGCAAAATACATTTTGCACTTTTGACATTTTTTTTACAAAAGACGTTTTGTAAAGATTCAATTTATTTACGAAAGCTAATTTTTGTTCTTTATTCGCCATTATTTTTCAAATTATTTCTAGTTATTTATCATTTTCTAGCATATTACATATTAATTTTATTGTTCTAACTGTTAGATTGTAATAGCTAAGTGTCTATGTCTTTTTCTTCCTATATATAGTGTGACCTATTAATTTTCATTTTAATTAATTTATTTTGAATTTGGCTAGAGATTATTTGTTCAACCACATTTTGAAAGTTAATTTAACAATAAAGGTACCACTAGGTATTGAAACTGTTGTGTATACTTTTCTGTGCAAGTTAACACACACACCAGACTAGATCATCAGTCTACACCTGGGAGGATCGCAGCAGCAGGGACTTGTGGGAGGGGCAGTTATCCCAAATAATACCCCTATTGTCTACCCCATAGCTCTGGGAACTACCCCAGACCCCCTTCCATTACCACCTCACCCTTTCCGACGACGTATTACAGGTGGATTATGGGTAAGTTTGAGGATTTGGACAGGGCCATGGAGATTCTATAACGTCCCCCCCCTGCTTGTCCTGTAAAAAAAAGTGGCACATTTCCTTAATGGGAAGCCAAATCCGAACAAACAGGGGCTTTTTTGTCACTAGTGGAAGGGTAACAGAATCCAGCCATAGTGCACTAATCTGCCCCGTCATCTCGGCCTCCGTTTCACACGGCCATTGTGGCAGGAACGAAATTGATCCTGCGTCTTCTGCCAAGGAGGGATGTATTTCTGCCTTGTAGCAGTATGATACACACCTACACAGCTTTCTAAGCCAAGAGGAGCTCAGTACGTTATTTCACATCATCCTTAGTACTTTCATGCCATAATAACACGCTTCATTATGGGACTTGCGTAATACGTTAGTGGTCAAGTCATAATAATAATAGTAATAATAATAATAATAATAATCATCATCATAATAATAAGAATAATTATGGAAGCTAGTTAACCTAGCCTTGTAGCTCATGATTGTGTTGCACCCAGAATTTTTGCCCCCAGATAAAAAAAAACCTACTGTGACAACAGCATTATCCTCCCAGAACTTTTTTTTATTCTTCTTCTTCTTTTCTCCCACTAAGATCCCTCATTGAAACTTAAAACACATTTTAGCATACATCCATAAAGTTCCCAGTTGCCTGGAGGACGTCGCTGCTACATGTGACTTAACGAATCGGATTTCTTAGAAAGAAGTGCAAGCCCAAACAGGACAGCTTGGTCGCTTCCAAGAAACGCGAGATTGAAAACGTGAAAACGGAGAAGTGCGGCTTTGTCAAGGCAAGAGATTTGAGATAAATGACGCAATATTAATGTAAATCTATCTAATGAGTCTATGGAATTCTGATCGTATTCAATTCAGTTCAATTAAATTTTATTTGGAACATTGTCTCAAAGCAGATTTACAGACCATAAGAAATATAGTACAAAACATTCAATAGTATACAAAGATTAATATTAGACATAAGTGTAAGATTAATATCAGACTTGTAATGTTTTTCTTATTTATTCCCAATGAACAAGCCTGAGGTGACTGAGCTGAGGAAAAACTCCTTTAGATTGAAGAGGAAGAAACCTTGAGAGGAACCAGACTCAAAATGGAACCTCATCCTCATTTGGGTGACTCTGGAGGTTGTGATTATAAACTGTTATAAACACCAGAGTGTGTTATTATAAATAATGTCTTTTCTATACTCAGACACAGCTATTTTTTTTATAGTAACTTAACCAAGACCTTGAACTTTAAACTTTAAAATAAAAACATTTTTCTGTTAACAACATTAATTTAGCATTTTTAGCTCAAGCTAAAATTAGAACTTTAAGGTTTATGACATAAAGACAAGTCATCATAACGGACAACTTTCCAGTTTCTCAGTAACATGACATGGTACATGTTTTGTGTATTATTAATGTGAAGAGAAAGAAAGGAAAAGATAAATGCTTCCAAACCTATATTTATAGCTGTACTTTTTAGCATAAGTGATGACAGGAAGTAAGTTGCTTAGTGGACACAACGTCCACAACATTAAATTTAAAGCTATAAACAAATCAAAACAAACCAAAAAAATAAATAAAATAATTACTTAGCTAGCCATGTTTTATTTCTTATTTAGCAACAACGACAACAAAAATCACACAGCAGCACCAGTGGAGAAATCAAGTCATGTTTATTTATAATTTACGTAATACATCGAGATTGAAATGTTCATAATTGTTCAGGTAAATTGCTTTTAAAATAACCCAACTTAATTTCGATTTAAAATGAACAATAGTGCAAGTTTTATAATAAGTAGCACTGCTTTAGAAAGAATGCTTCATAAATCTCCTGAGTGTTCTGTCAGCGATATGCTAATGCTGGCAGAGCTAACAGTAAAAGTACAACTTGTAAACAAAGAGAGATGTTAGAACGTAGAAATTGTACAGGCTATTTCTTTTGATATAGCTAGTTATAATCTGGACAAATTGAATGACTGTGTAATCCTATAAAGCCATGTAAAAATCATAGGCCTGCTTAAAAAACAAGAATTTCCCCTCATATACTGATAGTGCATAGATAGATAGATAGATAGATAGATAGATAGATGGATAGATGGATAGATGGATTAGCTTGATAACGTGGAAAAACTTTTGCTTGACTCAACTTTTGACGCTTTGGTTGATGGAAGAAGTGATTGGACAAACAAAAGATGAGTTCCATTAAAATTTCTGTGGTAAATTTTTAGCACAAAATGACAAACAAACTGATTAAGTGAAGCAAAAATGTAGCTTGGATTCATTCTCCCTCTCTCTCTCTCTGTCTCTCTTTCTCACTCTCTCTCTCTCTCTCACTCACTCACACATAGAGATGATTGTCATGTATTTTAGTATTTTGGAGGTCAGAAGGTCTTTTCCTGAAGCGGAGTGCCTGTGAGTGGGAAATAGTTCAGATATTCCCAGAGTATTTTCCTCTAGGGCTAATCTCTCATCTCTCCTTTCATCCCTAGTTCTGTCACACACACACACACACACACACACACACACACACACACACACACACAGAGTGAAATACATCACCTAAGGGAAATAAAGCAATTTTAGCTCTTTCCTTCTCTCTTGCTCTCCAACGAACCCCCATCCCCCGCCTTCTCTTGGCCTCCTCTCTGTTCTCTTTGGCGTCTCTCTTTTCCTTCCTTCCTGTCTCTCTCTCTCTCTCTCTCTCTCTCTCTCTCTCTCTCTCTCTCTCTCTCTCTCTCTCTCTCTCTGTGTTAATGGCTCCCCTGTTTGAGAGTGAGGGAGTCTGCCAGCGTTCAGTTCACACAGGGGAGATTCATTATGGCCTCTCTAACTGACACACACATGCACAGAGGTCTGTCTGTCTGTCTGTCTGTCTGTCTGTCTGTCTTTCTGTCTGATTGATTTCTCAATTTCTCTTTCTCTTGCTTCATCTTAAACACTTAAAAATGTCTCTCTTTCTATCCATCCATCATCTCTCCATCTACGTTTTTTTTTTTTCATGTTGCACCATTTAATTCCTCGCTTTAATTAATTTCAACTGCTGCTCACAAATATGCTGAATCACATACCTGTCTGTCTGACTCGTCTGTCCACAAACTGACTCCTGGCGACAAGGAAATGTGGCATTTAATGACCAGTTGCTGTGTGTGCGCGTGCGTGCACGGTGCCATGGTTGCCGAGCACAGCTTAGCGACGACCCCTGTGTGGAGCAGTGTTTACTGCTGAGTTGTGGGCGGCAGGAAGTCGCATGCATCTCTCACGACATTAGACACACACATACACACACACATAGGCACAACACACTTCTCATTACACATGGACAACTCAGTGAAATGAACCGCATGTACAGAGTGGCATGGTTTTTTTCTGGTTTTACCTAATCTCTCTCACTCACTTTGTGTGTGTGCATGTGTGTGTAGATCTGACAGAAGTACTAAAGCAGACTCTCTCTTCCTTTCTGTCTGTCTGTCTCCTCTTTTACGAGGGTAACACAAATATAAACATGTCGCAGCGGAGACGTTGGGATGACAGCGCAGCGGCGTTTCCTAACGATGACAGATGGAAAAAAGTTCTGCTTTCTGTCAGGAAATCGTTTCTTCATTTCTTTCCCCTGCTCTCTCTGAGAGAAAGAGAGCACGCACGGTTAAAACCTGATCGCGTGAAGCCCGGCGTCTGTTAGATAACTTTACCAGACGTGCTCTTTGCTGCGTTATGTCTTCAGTGGCTGGCGATGAGGAGACGCTTTGGAAGGCTGGAAACCTCCAGGAATTTTTTCTTTTTCATCTTTATCCTCTGCAGAATCTGTGTAGCGTGTATGCAACCCAAAGACAAGGACGATTTAGAACTAGCGTAAAAAATAAAACACTGGGATGTGTCGTTTTTTCGTTTTTTTACCGCAACAATTGAAGTTTTTTTTCTTAATTTAATATAAACGCAGCTTATGTTACGTTACCCTTCTGTTCTGCCTCATTGTTTGAAAACTTGGCTCCAAATCTCTGACAATGGAGACTCCTTCCATACTGGAAAAAAATATGCTTCGTACCTTACTATAATAAACATCCTGTTGCTATGGAAACACTGACGCTGCTATAGAAACACTTATTTAGTGTATACTTTGAGCTACTGTCAGACCCGCTGTTAAAGTAAACCGATTAGTGTGTTCAGAGCATTTTGACAATAATTCTGTAGATTTATCTTATTTATCATACTTTTCTCTATAGATAAAGGCACGTCCGTGTGTAACAATGACGCTTTGTAAACAGGTCCGAACTCGTTCATTAAATTAGTCAGGGTTTTTTTCTTCTACTGTTGGCTGTTTGTTTCTCCGTCTTTCTTGTTCTTTCACTCTCCCGTTCTCTATGTGATTACAGCATTGGGTTTCTGCAAACACAAACAAAAGGAGCCTGGAAGCGGCTACATGGAGCAATTAGGCTGCGGAAGCCAATAATTAAAACCTGCACGCTCGACAGATTGCATCAGGGCTGATTTGCTTTCTTGTGTGCTGCATGCTGTCATTCCCATACTGCCGTACTGTACATAGCATTCCACACACACACACACACACACACATACACGTAGACGAAAGGCCCGGGAACAAACAACAAACTTTGTGCTTTCTGCGCTTTTGTGTTGAAAGTCCCTGCGGGACGTAAATCATTTGCACATGCTGAAGCATTTAAAAGTTTGCATGCTTCACATGCTTACACAAAATGGCCTCTCATGTATATCTCTACTGTGTGTTTGGTGTGTGCATCAGGCTTCATCATACACATACTTAAGAGCATACCATGTGTTAGGTGTTCTCTCCAAAATGTTTAGCATGTTTATCTCAACACTAACCCAAACGCTCCTTGAGTTGACGTTAGTTTTGAGACACAGCGCGGCCACATCCTTTCTCCACCACTGAGGTTCCGGCTGGTGGCTAATCTGGAACCGTTTTGTACATTTCTCCTCCAAAAGTAAGAGCTGTTCTTGGCTGGTAGAAATGAGTCTAGTTCCTGCACTAAAATGCTGTTGGTCTGGAAAGAAGACAGTGTGTAGGGTGGGGGTGGGGGTTGAATACTTCTATCTCATGACAACTTTAGTTACTCATTAAAATAAAGCATGAACATTTGGAAATTGGTTGTCTTTTGCTGCATTCAACTTGCCTCATGATGTAGGGGTTATTACGTCATTACGTTAAACCTCTGTACATTCCTTTTTTTTTTTTTTTTTAAATAATTTTTTATTTAGCTCCACAGAACATCGAGACAGTTATAGATTTAACAAGCAAATATATCTGTATGTTGAAGAGGTAAGAACTGTATAAATTTAATGCTAATTAGTGCTAATTTGTTTACGGTTCTAAGAAGCCATGTTGATTTTTTTGTTTGTTTGTTTGTTTGTTTTTTGTTCCTAGTCAGTGGATTAGAATTATGAGTGACAACAGAATTCATTTAAATGAATCTTTAACGGTGGAGTATAAAGCAAAATAATGATTAGCTTGATAAATCCTTGATGAATCTAATTATTGTAGTGTCAACAAAAACAGTGAAACAATGCAAAGTCAAAAAAGCAGGTAGTAACCTTTGCTACTAGGTTAGCGTTTAAATATTTTGGACAACTCTTACTAACAACTTGTTAATGGCTTGTAACAAACAGAACTGGTGCTACATTGCTAATGCTCATCCTAGCAAACATTTGGCAAGTTAGACATAATCAATTGCAAGAAGTAAGAAAATAGAAACTGATTTGATTTTGGTGTGAGGTATCCTGAGATACGTTCTCAATTTCACAAGTTCCCATGTCCTGGTCCACATGTTGAGTCAACACATGAACTTGCGTTGTCTGCTGAGGGACGTTCTTTTGCAGAATTGTTTGATTCTGCGACTAGTTTGTATATATCTACGATTGTGTCGCTCATTTCTCTGCGGCCGCGTGGTTAACCGGAGTGTGTATTACGTGGGGAATCCCCAGTGTATGTGTGAGCAATGATAAGAGATCTGCTTCCTCATAAACACACATTTGGTTTCAGACTTCTCTTTAAACTGTGATCCCGTTCAGAGATAAAAAATGTGGGATCAATTTTCAGAAACATAAAGAAATACAAATTGGATTTTGTCCTTTTGAAGGTCTTTTTTTATGCATGTGCTTTAGAACATCGGCATGGTTTACAGAAGAAGAACATGCCACGGATTAGCGAGATTAGCTGCAGGTTTTGCAGGTTCAGATGTAACTTCAGGGGCCGAATTCTTTGACACGGATTAAAATTACACCTAGTCTAAAATGCTCTGCCAATGCTGATTCACTGAAAATCCTTTTTGAGTCTAGACTTTGGCTTAATTTAGCCCAAGGATAATTGGTACAATGCCAAAACTTGAAGGATTAGTGAGCACCGAGAACAAAAGACTTTGCCCTTGTGACATCGTCACTAAAAAATGTGTTTTTGCTACAGCTACAATAAGATTGCCAGCTCTCATATTTTCAGGTCCAAACACAGGTTTCAAAACAAATTGTTTAGAAAAGGTCTTACTACTTTTTTTTAAGCCGTAACACAATGCAACACAAAACTACATATTCAATAAAAAATGACAATATTCTTGTTAGCTTGCATCATTGGAATTTTTATATCAGCAAGGCTAAATGAAATACCATGCTAATCATATTAGCTGCGTATGCTGCGTCTTTGCTCATTTTTCTGATTAACTAGTTTACTTAAACTTTTAACTGGCTTCCTTGCATTTTTGACTTCAGCTGCATGCTTGTTGGTTTAAGCTAGCAACTCATTACTCGAATTATTTAAAACATAGCTTAATAGTCCTGTTTTTGTTAGCTAGCTAGCTTGCTTGGCTGTGGTATTACCTAGCTAACTTACTACTATAAATTCTATAAAAATATACTTCAACAATCCTGTCTGTCTTCATTAGCTAGCACGCATTTTTTTAGCCTGTAGCATCTGTTAGGCTATTCAGATGGACACACTTTTTTTTAACTGATTGAAAAACTTTGTAACACTTGACAGACAGATTAAAGATTAAGAGTTATATTAATGCAGTTTTATTCCAAACTTCACCGAGCTGAGAAAAGAAGCAGAAGCCCTGAGTACGTTCTTCCTCCTAGTTTGTGTGTGTTTTAGAGAGAGAGAACTCCCTTGTACGTGATAAACCTCCCTTCTCCTGTCCACTCATCCCCTGCTCGCTGTATTTCTTTCCCCTCATTTTTTCCCCCTTCAATCATGGTGGAATTATCCTCCTTTCCGGAAAGCTCTCAGGCCACTAATTTTAGCCGCTTCTGATTGAGGCTGAGGATCAAATCCACATCCGTCTCAGCCCAAGCATAACACACACAACATGTGTTTTAATCTGACCACAGACTGATGGCAGGTTAGTACTCACACCGGGCCCTCTGTCCTCTGTGTGTGTGTGTGTGTGTGTGTGTGTGTGTGTGTGTGTGTGTGTGTGTGTGTGTGTGTGTGTGTGTGTGTGTGTGTGTGTGTGTGCTTGACCTCTTCCAGCTTCAGAAACAATTTACACAGCTGATTAAGGACTTCCGTCCCAAACGTCTCGTCTCTGAATAAACTTTGTGTACCACGATGTCTCTATCCAGGCACACTCCAGCTTCTGCCTACACGTACACACACATTGACATTTTCCAAGTTATTTTTGATTTCCAGCAAGCCCGAACACAGCTCAGGTCTACTTGAGACATGGAGGCAGTACAGTAACAGGACTTCTCACTCATTTACACCATTTTTAACCACTCTGAAACGACCGTTCGAAAAAAATTCTAAAGTATTGGGATAGTAGATGTCAGTTCTTTTGTTTTTGCTATACATTTGGGTTTAAGCTCACAGGACAAATGTGAGATGACGGATAGATAATTTCAGCTGATATTTCAATCTAGATGTATTAAACAAGCCACTGATCAAAAGTATAAAAACAACATTTTGAATCTGCAAGAAATCATGAGCCATTACACAAGGAATGGGAATATCCAATACTACAAATGTGGAATGTTTTGAAATAGTAAACATCCTGTCTATCCACCAACCCTGTTTTTCCTTGTCATCCATTCATCCATTTATTTGTCCATCCATCAATCCATTCTGAGCATCCATCCATTTGTCCATCCATCCTGACCATCCATGCATCCATTCTTTCTATCCATCCTGACCATCCATCTCATTGATCCTATCGATCCAATCAATATGCATCCTTTTTATCTTTCCAACCTATCTATCCATCCAATCTGTTTATTCATTTATCCAGTCATCTATCCATGCATCCAAACATCCATCCATCCATTTATCCCTCTATGCCTCCAATTCTTCTGGTCATCCTGTCCATCTGTTCATTTGTCCATCCATCCATTATTTCTGTCCATCCTGACCATCCATCCCATTGAACATATCTATCTATTCCATATCCATCCATCCATCCATCCATCCATCTTCGTTCCTTTCCATTCCATCCATCATATCCATTCACCCTATCCACTCAATCTATCCATTAATAAATAAAAGTTTTGCTTTGTTTTATTTACTAATGACTAAATCATATGACAAAAATAATAGCCTTGTCTCAACTAAACCATTATTTACACTTATGGTTACATTCCACCAAGGTTCCGGCCTGATAAGCTTTGATCCAGAGCCGTGATTATAAGAAAATAAATAACATGCCAGTTAATCATAAACATACGACCGAAGAACCGCAGGAGAGCAACAGCAAGGTCTCAGGGTTCCTTATGAAACTGTGCAACAAGTCAAGCCACTCCCAGTATTGCGCTTGTTTAGGTATTTTAACTATGTTCTGCTTTTTATTGTCAGATAAGTCATTTCTTTATACAGTTTCTGTGTGTGTGTGTGTGTGTGTGTGTGTGTGTGTGTGTGAGGATGATCATGATGAACAAGTTAAGTGTTGTGAGTCGTAGGTTAATGCAGCCTGGTTATCTCACATGTCTTTATTCATGTGGTTATTTTTTCCTCTCCCACATTCTCCCTGATAAACTGTAAGCATTAATGGATCATTCCCCTCTCCTGTCCTCCACACGCCTCCACTCCTATCCTCCATACTCCTCCTTTTCTTTTCTCCTCTCCTCCACTCCTGTACTCCACACTCCTCCACTCCTGTCCTTGACACTCCTCTACTCCTATCCTCCATACTCCTCCTTTTCTTTTCTCCTCTCCTCTACTCCTATCCTCCATACTCCTCCTTTTCTTTTCTCCTCTCCTCTCCTCTACTCCTGTCCTCCAACAATCCTCCTCTCCTGTCTTCCACATTCCTCCAGTCCTGTCCTCCACACTCTTCTCTTCTCCGGCCACACGTCTGCTGCCAGCTTCACTCGTTCCTGCATCCACGAGACACACCAGGTTCTTCTGTTACAAGACACACACGCACACACACACACACACACATTCTTCAATGGAGAAGAGGTCAATAACTAACACGCACACACGCCATCCATCATCTTCACTCTGGGATTCTTCCAAATTTCCATTCATGTTTTTATGGCTTATGGTGGCCAGCTGCAGGATCTCTCTCTGTCTCTGTCTCTCTCTCTGTCTGTCTCTGTCTCTATCTCTCTCTCCTATTTTCTATCTATCTCTATAGATATCTGTTTATTCTTTTCTTTCACTCACTTCTATTTATGTTTTGCTGTCACTACCATCTTCTCTCTCTGTAGGTCTTTCTTATACTGTCTCTCTCTCTCTCTCTCTCTCTCTCTCTCTCCCTTTTCCTTCTCTATCTCTCCCATATGTTTATTTCCGTCTGTCTGTCTCTCAGCGTCTCGTCTCTTCTGTAATAAATGGTGTGTCTCTCAGTTTGGTGAAGGTGTGTTATTAGAGTAAACTCCGTGTCCGTGTCTCTCCTTCCTGTTTGGATGGATGTCTCGTGTCCGTTGTCTTTTTGGCTCAGTTTTCTCTCCATCTGGCTGCTGGATCGCTCCGCGTTCCTCTCTTCCTCCATCATGCCATGGCACCGGGCAAGATGGCGTCCAGGTGTCTTCCTGCGTTCAAAGCACCCGCATCGTTAATCTCTGTTTTCCCGCTATTGTCCGACTTCACACATGTGTTTCTCGCTCTGTGTGACGGTCTGTCACACAGCTGTGTTCCCTGCACATCAGCTCACATGCTGAAAAATTAAGTCACTTAGTGTGTGTGTGTGTGTGTGTGTGTGTGTGTGTGTGTGTGTGTGTGTGTGTGTGTGTGTGTGTGTGTGTGTGTGTGTGTGTAAGGTGAGCCCAGTGCTATTCCTCATCATCATTCTTCTTCTTTCCCTTCTTCCCCCTTCTGTGAGGGGCACAGCCTGAATCATTTAACACACATTACACACACACACACACACACACACACACACACACACACACACACAGTGTACTTTGGATTCCTAAAATATAAACTTGTTTAAACATTTGATACGAAAGGACCAAACTTTCTCACAGACTGTAGCAGTGTTGAGAAATTTAAATTCCAGCTGCTTACTGATGAAGTCAGAGTAGGTGTTACTGAAGTCGACCAATCAGCAGACAGACAGACAGACAGACAGACAGATCAGTGCCCTGAATACTGAACTAGGGATCTGACTGCGACACAGCTCCTCCTTCGACCTAGAACTGTTGATATTGAAGCGGGCTACACGGAACATTCTGCCAAATAAAAAGCCGGAGATGTTAATGAAGCATCAGGGCTGCTTTTTATTTTGTTAATCCCGCAGCGCAGCTGAGCCCTAATCGTCTCCGGTCGGAGCCGAGCCGGAGCCGACGCTGCCAAAGGTTTTGGTCTAAAGTTTGAAAATAATTTAATTACATATTTAAAGACCAGTAAACCCATACCCAGCTGGTGTGTGTGTGTGTGTGTGTGTGTGTGTGTGTGTGTGTGTGTGTGTGTGTGTGTGTGTGTGTGTGTGTGTGTGTGTGTTGCTTGAGCACATTTCCTGTGTTTAGTGTTCTGAGTTAAATATGGCACCAATGGGTTTTTTTGGGTTTTTTTTTTTTTGACATGCACACACACACACACACTAAACTCTTTTTGCCCTCTGTGACGTAAATGACAAATATTGTGGTGGGATAAAAGAGGGAAACAGGAAGTGAGAGAGAGATTTTTACTCTTTTTTTATATACGATTTATTGTGTTGTTGTTATTAATATTTTGCTTATCATAGGCTAGAAGAAAAATGGAGTGAGAGAGAGAGAGAGAGAGAGAGAGAGAGAGAGAGAGAGAATAAATTAGGAAGGAAACTTCTCATTCATGCCAGTTGTTTTTTAAATTTCCTCTCTCACTTTTAGCCCAGACAGGAAATGGGATTCCCTGACTTCCTGTTTTGGAGAGAGAGAGAGATCCGTACAATCCATACTGGTATATTATTGATATACTTTGTTCCTATTTTTTTTACCTGTCACAATGCATTGTGGGGCACAGAACATTCTAGGTTGTTCCACAAGATTGTTATACATGTACAAATGATAGTGTATTGTGTATTTCCACTTGTCTGCTACATTTTCCATTATGACACAGTCGAGGTTTCACATCACACCGAACATGGTGTCCTTTAGGACCCAGCGAGTGGCATCAGTAACAGATCCCTTGTTACAGTCAAAGCTTCTGCAACTAAAGTATCTTTCTGTTGATTGAACATAATGGCTGTGTCTCAAATTCTTGCGTTTGAGATACAATTCTTTGCGTGTATACACAACGCGGAAACAGCTAGTGAGAGGACCATGCGCTAACACAACCCCATAAACCCCCCCGACAAATACACGTCAATATGGAAACCTGGTCATCTCATTCTATGGTAGCATTTTCATTAGCTAATTTATTAGCTGGGGGGCACGGTGGCTTAGTGGTTAGCATGTTTGCTTCACAACAGGGTTGGGGATTCAATTCCCTCACCGTGCCTCGGGGTTTCCTCCGGGTACTCTGGTTTCCTCCCCCGGTCCAAAGACATGCATGGTAGGTTGATTGGCATCTCTGGAAAATTGTCCGTAGTGTGTGTGTGTGTGAGTGAATGAGAGTGTGTGTGTGCCCTGCGATGGGTTGGCACTCCGTCCAGGGTGTATCCTGCCTCGATGCCCGATGACGTCGAGGTAGTTCGGATAAGTGGTAGAAAATGAATAAATGAATGAATTTATTAGCTCATTAATTAGCTAATTAGCGGTTAAACATGAAATCCACTTCTGTTGTGGGTTATCTACACTTATATGAGAATAATCAACGTCGAGTGGTGTTAGAGCACATTCTGTGCTTTAGCGATTTAGTAGTAAAGTGGCAGATGCTATAGGAAGAAGACTAGACAGACTTGAACTCTGGCATTTGGGACGGAGCCATGCTCTACTTCAGAACAGCATTTGTGTTCTGTTTACTCAGCTGGGGCTTTTATGATAACATACACACACAGATTAGTGTAGAGTGGCAATTTGCTTAAATTGTCAGCATTAGAACTATTTATAGATGTGTGTGTTTGTGTTCTACTCATCTGGTATCTGTTATCAGTCTTGACACCATATATGCCTGAGACCCTCCATGAGGAGTGCTACAGTAGGCAAAAAGAGAAAACAAGTGCAGAAAAAGAGAGCAATAAGAAAGAAAGAAGCTGAATTTGATTATACGTCTTTGGGATTTGTGGGCGGGGTTAAAGTTAACCAATCACTATTAGTTCAACACACGAAAAGGTTACGGATAATGTATGTGAAGAGTGTGTGTGTGTGTGTGTGTGTGTGTGTGTGTGTGTGTGTGTGTGTGTGTGTGTGTGTGTGACAGAGAGTTAGAGAGAGTGAAAGAGAGAGAGATAGCAGGTGAAAGATAGAGCTGGAAAGACAACTAAAAAGAGTACATTGAGATGAAAGAAGAAAGAACAGAAAGATGGGGTGAATAGTGATTTAGAGAGACAGGTGTAGATAGAAAGAAAGGGTAAAGATATGGAAACGGACAACAGTAAAGATGGATAGAATAAGAGAGAGAAAAAAAACATACAAACACACACACTGCTGTTTTTCAGGATATCAACAAATGCTCTTCCATATGAAGGAATGTTAATTATTTGATCTTTTATTTTGTTACATTTCTTCCTTTCTCACTTTCTTTCTTTCCTTCTTTCTACACACGCACACACACGCACGCGCGCACACACACACACACACACACACACACACACACACACACACACACACACACACACAGGGTCTCTGTCTCTGCATTCCTTTTGGTCTCTGCCACAGGAAGTGGGCAGACTGAGGACAAAAGCCCCAATTAGTGCTTTGTGTGTTTGTGTGTGTGTGTGTGTGTGTGCGCGCGTACATGCGTGTGTGTGTTTAACAGAGTGATCTGACAAAAGGGAGATCTTTCGTTCTTTTTAAATAGTGTAATAACTACTTCAGTTCTCTTTTTTTGCTGAGACATGCACACATACACACACACAAAGTGTGTTTGTGTACTGAAGAACAAAACCACAGGTGGTTATGTTACCATGTAAAGAGTTGTTGGCTGTACAGGAACCCCCTGCAGAAAACACACACACACACACACACACACACACACACACACACACACACACACACACACACACACACAGTGCCTTTGGGTAAACAGGAAGTTTAAGTGTTAAGTGAAGCCGTTGGAAAACAGCAGTCAGCTGTCAGTCAACAGTGTGGGTGTGGGTCTGTGTGTGTGTGAGGACTGTTGTGTTATCAGATGCAGCTGAACAAAGATCCCACATCTCCCCATCATCTTCTTCATCTCTCACACACAGAACTAGTTCTTCCACTGATAAGTGTGTGCGTGTGTGTGTGTGTGTGTGTGTGTGTGTGTGTGTGTGTGTGTGTGTGTGTGTGTGTGTGTGCGTTTGTGTGTGTGCGTCAATGCCTGATTTTACAGATAGAAAGTCAGTGCATCAGCACTTCCATACCACACCAGCATACAGCTTTACTGAGCCACAGAGAGACTCCACACAAGTCTCTGGACTGGTCAGGCCATGATGATGCCTTGAATGGTATCCATACACAAAAGATCGCTGAAACAACGTTATCATAGATGTTTAAAGGACTGGATATACCCATTATGTCTGACGAATTTATCGTAAAACAGCAAGGAAAAAATAGCGGTTTTAGACCAAAAATTTGGAGAATGTTTCAGAATTTTTTTATAGATACTTAGATCACATGCTGTAAAATATATATATATAATTAATAGTAAAAACAACAAAACAAAACAAAAAAAACATTGATGATAAACATTCAGTTTCTGATGATGCAATGGAAGTCCATGGATGGGATACAGGAACCTGAGAGCATGACCAAATTGTCAGAAAATTGCTATAAAATCCCTGTAGGTTATGAATAAACTTGAATATAAACGTTTGACACGATGTTTTTCTTCTTTGTGTTACTATAATCTGTATTATTTATTACATGTTAAACAAAATTGACATCAGAATGTAGCAGGTTTCATAGAGCAAATTTCATCACATTTTAAGGTAATTTTCTCTTTTTTACTTTGTTAAGCTAAACTTATTGTGCGTGAGATACATGTAAAAGAGAAACAATTGTCCTTTCAGACAATCCTATAGTTTTCAGTTCTACAAAGGCTAGAAAATATCAGAAATTCACAAGGTGATTTGTTTTTCTAAATTCTTACACACACCATAATAATGTAGCAACTGAAATATAACATATAAAGTTAAATTGTGGGGGGTAGGGGCATTGTTTGCTTTGTTCCGGTACTAAATAACTTCCTTAGTAGCTTATGTTTATCTCTCTAATTTGTCAGCATGTGAAATTAGAAGCTATTCTGTTGTGTTCTTTGGTTAGCTAATTTGATGTTTTACATAGCATTAAAAACCTAACAGTAGCTACATTCCGGGTACTGAACACATCTGCAATTCTTCTGTTTTGTAAATTATTGGCAAATTAGACTTAAGGGCTAACACTAGCAAGTACTAGCCAATCAGCTGTCAGCAAAAACAAGCTACATAAACCTCTGCAATTCTGCCAATGCCAAAACAAAAGGTACGAGATTTGTGAAAACGCTCTTCAGTCGGTTTAGCATTAATTTTGTCTGAAACTTTCAGGTGTCCTATAACCAAGAGTATGGAATTAACACGAAGGACACTTGTATGCTTTCCTGAGATTCTGGGCAAAATGAAATTGAAACAGTGCTAGCTTTAACTAGCTACTTTTTCTCAGTAGTTCCTGCAAAGTTCTAATCGCTCACACATTATGATCAAATTAAGATGTATTGAGCCAATGAAACAATGTACTATTGCAGGAACATTGCCTTTTGGTTGGTTTCAAGCAGAATAGCATATAATATCAACTTCAGTAGCCATGACTTTTCACAAACAGAACATTCTTGAGTTGAGCAAAGGCCCATATTTCACTGGCAGACCAAGCTAGAAAGTTCTCTTAAACTTTATATGTAAAGTTCTAGCCAATAGCACGACATGTCCGCCATTTTCTAAACTTTTTTTTGCATAACTGAATGACCCTGAGCCTCACTGAAACTAGGCATGTTTTTGCTGTCTAGTTAAAGCTTCTGACCTCTCTGTTTCCTCACTGACAAGTCCAGGCATGTTCAAGTTCTGTATATAAATAAAAGGTGCTGCTTGTAACAAGACCAATTCTAGCTTTAGAGAATCTGATGCATGCATTTGCTCTCAAATTCAACAGATTTACATGATTAGTATACTAAAATATAGTTCTTGATTTTTTTTTGTATTGATGTCCTGGTCTGGTGTCTTTTCCTAACCTGTTTCAAGCCTAGATTGTTCAGGTGGCGTGTACGCATACAAATGTACAGGTAGATTAAATAAATTCTTTCCCTGGAGCCATCACGTCTTGTTTGACATCCGTAGCTGAACAGTTGATGATTCAGGAACAGGTGTGATTGCTGTCATCCAATCAGAGCTCAGCTCACACACACGTACACACACACACACACACACACACACACACACACACACACACACACACACACACACACACACACACACACACACACACTCTATCACTGCTTAGTCTCACTTCACCACTATTGTTTACAGAAAGTAAGCAATAAAAACATGCAGGAATGAAAAACATGAAGTGTATATGAATGTGTGACTGGGCTGGGGTTCTCCGAATCCGGAGTTTGTTTTGACTCACATTACAAGTTTGACTTTAGGGTGTTAAAAACCAGTATGTCTATCTTTAGAAATGTGTGTGCACACTCTGAGTTATGTGTGTAAGAGAGAGGGAAAGAGAAAGGATAAATTAAGAAAAATGTCCTCATAAAGAAGTAAAGTGCAGAGGACCAAATGATCATTTGCGGTATTGGGGACATTTGGTTAATCCTCATAAAGAAAAAAAAAGTGTTTTGTGTGCTTAAGAGCGAGGGCCAAATGGCCCCATAATAATAGGACATTACTGCATATTGGGGTCAGTTGTTTTTTTCTCATTATGAAAAAATGTGTGTGTTGGTGTGACAGTCAGGAGAAGACCAAATGTCCCCATAATAAAAGGAATGCATGATGATTTAGTGTATTGGGGACATTCGGTTAGTCCTCATAAAGAAAAAAAGCTGTGTGTGTGTGTGCGCGCACATGTTTTATAGGGTGTTTTTGGCCAAAGGGAATTACCTCCATCCGGAGTGGTTATACAATCAGAGGTGTGGCTCACTGACAGTCAGATGTGTTACAGAAAGACAGAGACAGGAGGAGTGCGAAGTGTAGTATTAACCCCGACCTCACCATCCGGCTCTAGATAAGCTGCAGGATCTTTTAATTGCGTGCTAAATGCTTACTGTATTTTCCGGACTTTCCAGCTTTATTCTTAATACACTGAAGACTTTTAAAAAAAGATGCTATCATTTGTACAGAAAAACAACATAGTCTTTATCTGAGACCTAAGAATGAACGACGTGACATCTGATGTGGGACAATAACAATTGTGCAAGACTGCGAGAAAAAAAAAATAAAGATTACAGCATGTTCTGATATTTGGATTAAAATTTCATGTCATGTCACTGTAACAATTACTTTTGTGGCATAAAAATTAACCTAGAGTAAGTACTGTAGATTGTAGCTGCAAATTCTGTTTAGAATTCTAATTTTAATATTGTTTTAATTTTGTTTCAAATTTATATTTACAATTCTATATAATACTGAAATTAAATTCTGAAATTTTAAGACTCCTTTATATTATTCTTGCTATAAACTGAGAAGATACTTGTAGAGAATCAGATGTTATTATTTATAATGTCTTAGTTATTTATTAACATAGTTACCTTATGAATTAATATATTCGAGCGACTTGGGTGGGACTTGATAAACATTTACGAGACTTTGTGAAGCAAAAAAGTATTTCTAAAAGTTTATGGAGTTGATGACGATAAGTTAGGAATAACTAGCCTTTGTGATAGAAAATAAATCAACATTTCCAAAAATCAAATTCTTGAATCAGCACTGTGTTGTAAATTGAATTAATTGTATTTGTCGTATGATGAATGAGAATAACATAAGCACAGTCAGAGATTTTTTTTTTTAGCCCCTTTGTGTTTATATTTCCATACGTTGTACATGTAAAGACTTCCTTAAAACTGCCTGTTAAGTGGCTGGTCTGACAGTTTCAGCCAATGAGTGTCAAATTGAGAGATAAAACAGAGGACCTGGTTGGAATGATATGGGAACAACTGGGACTTTATAAACATATCAGAAACTCTCTCTCTCTCTCTCTCTCTCTCTCTCTCTCTCTCTCTCTCTCTCTGTCTCTCTCTCTCTCTCACTCTATCTATCTATCTCTTTCTTGTTCTCTCACAGACTGTTTTTTTATGAGGACCAACCAGATGTCCCCAATAAGTGCAATTAACTTTTATTTTTATTATTATGGGGACATTTGCTCTCTCTCTCTCTCTCTCTCTCTCTCTCTCTCTCTCTCTCTCTCTCTCTCTCTCTCTCTCAGGCTTAGAGTTTTTTTTTCTTTTATGAGGACCAACCAAATGTCTCCAATAAACACAATTAACTTGCATATTTATTATTATGGGGACATTTTGTTTCTTTCTCTCTCTTTCTCTCTCTCTCTCTCTCTCTCTCTCTCTCTCTCTCTCTCTCTCTCTCTCGCACCCTCTCTCTCATACACATATACACTCTTTCTTTTTCTTTCTTCTTCCGCTAGCCATGTCGTGAGCGGATACATAGTGAGCGGATGCTGCGTGGTGCTTACAGTAAAAGGGAGTCAGAAATAGATCGGGATGTGGTGTTGTGTTTCAGGATTGTTATCAAGGTCAGGCGTATGTAAGCAGACCCTCTTCCTGTAAAACAGAGGAAGTGACTGTAATAGGCTGATGTCGCAACTCCCAATATCATTAGTACAGTACAGTACATTTTATACTTCTCCTGATAAAAATTTATTTTTGTGCTCTTGAATGTTACGTATCACCAGTGCCATTTATTTATTTATTGAATTTAGCTACTGAATTGATGTACGACTGTTTACGCACCTCATTAATGCTTGTTTATCTGAATTTCTTTTTAATTATTTCATTTTACCTGTTTATTATCTTTAGTTTCTGAATTTTACCTGGTTGTGAGAAACAAATTTATTTGTGTTTAGTGATTTGTTTATTTATTTATTTTTTATACCTCCCAATAGTAGGTTGATAAGACAGGTTAAGCTTTTTTTTTTCCCTGAAATTTACAATATAATGCTGTTTAGATACTGTATTTTACCTGTTCATGCTCATTCAATTCTAAATTTTTACCTTAACCTTACCTACACTAACCTGACATTAGTGAATTCTACATTTCTAGTCTTTTGTTACTAAATTTTGCCAACTGATTTGTTTGTTTTTAAATTCCTGAATTCTCTTTACTAAATCATTGCATTTGGTCTTCAGTTACTGAATTTTACCCTTTTAAATGTATTGACACTGAATTTGATCCTTTTATTTGTGTTCAGAAATGTCTAGATTAGATTTTTATGAATTACTGCTAGATTTTTTTTTAAGATTCAATTTTTTCTGTTGTTCAATTATTTCTTGTACTAATCACAATTCATGGTTCTATTCTTTTACACCTTTATAAAAGGTGCAATAGGTATCTAAATGTTCTAATTTGAACAAAATCGATTGGTTAGCTAAAATAAGTACTCAAGCTGCACGGGTAAAAACGCCTTCCTTTTCCTGACCTGCTCGATAAACATGCCACATTTATTGGTTGTTTTTACTGAAGTTGATAGCAACCTAAAAAGAATACTTGAGGTCACTCTGTGTCAGTCTCTGTTTTATCAGATAGCATGAAAGCTCATACTGGTGTGTCAAAATGAGGCCGTTTTTGGACACCTCACCTCACACACACACACACACACACACACACACACACACACATAGAGACAGAGGTATAAATCTCTCTGACTGCCAGGGTTCAATTAGCCAACAGCTGCTTCAGCACGCCTAGCTAGCCGTCCTATGAAACCTCGTAAATCTCTCACACACGCACACACACATGCACACACACACACACACAAAACCTCAACAGGATATGCATTACACAAACATTGTACAATAATAAAGCACACACTTTTATCAAAGTGATGTCAGAGACCTGAATATTTTCTCAGCATGAACATAATGTGCAAAATGTCTTTCTATCTCTCTCTCTATCTCTCTCTCTCTCTCTCTCTCTCTCTCTCTCTCTCTCTCTCTCCCTCTCTCCCTGTTTCAACACATCCTTCTCAACTTCCTTCCTGTTTCGAATTGAATCTTAATACCTGCCTGTCATCTCCTCCCCCTCCCACCCCTTGTTCTCTGTCTTCCACTGCCTCTCTCTCTCTCTCTCTGTCTCTCTCACATTCTCTCTCTCTCTCTCTCTCTCTCTCTCTCTCTCACACACACTAACTCTCCCCCTCATTCTGCTGTATACATACTCATTACCTGAGCAGGGGAGGGGAAGTGCACTCTTTCATTTAGGGGATTTACAGTTATCTTCACAAAGCACCATAAAGCAGCCTCTACAGACAGGAAGGGCGAGGAGGATCAGGATGAATGAGAGAGAGGGAGAGGGAGTAGGTGTGTGGGAGTGTGTTATCATATCGACTCGGCAGCCTCAGGAGCTCCTCAGAGATAATGTGTGTCCCAGCAGACAGATTAATTGAACGCAGCATGGTGTGTTTTTGAAGTGGACAATCCGATAGCTGACTTCGAAAGACGAGCGACGAGATGAAAATACATGATGCAAAGATGTCTATTCTAAAGAGTTATCTATTGTTGCCATGCTTATAGAGATCTAGTTCTACAGTGTGTTTGAATGTGTGGGTGTGAGTGAAAGTATGGCCCTTGGTTAACCCCTAGAGGGGAATCTATAAACCAGTTAAGGCTGCTGTAAATGTCTTAACTACACACACACACACACACACACACACACACACACACACACGGTTCAATTACCCATTTGCATGGACAGTTACACACACACAGAGTTTGGGACATGGGTGCATACGGGTAACTGATCATAAGGTAGATAAATACTGTGTGTGTGTAAGAGAGAGGGAGAGACATGGATATAAATGTTGGCAGTAATAATAAGTATCTATGGTGACAGTTAAAGCACATAAACACAGCACTCAGTCCCTTTGAGTGTGTGTGTGTGTGTGCGTGTGCGTGTGTGTGTGAGAGAGAGAGTGATTTTTTTTTTTTTTTCATTTTCCTCCTCACCATCTTAAGTCTCCACACACCCACAGTTACTAAATTACAGTGTTTTGTACATTGGCAGACAGGTGTGTGTGTGTGTGTGTGTGTGTGTGTGTGTGTGTGTGTGTGTGTGTGTGTGTGTGTGTGTGTGTGTGTGTGTGTGTCTTCTTCACAATACTGCTGTAAACTGACCCATTGTACTAAAAGCAGGTCTGTTGCCGGGCGCCGGGATCAGGTTGTCCTCGGCAACAGAGAGTGACCTCGACTACCTGGCCTCTTTTAAAAGGGCGGAATTCCATTTTGGTCATGGGTGTGTCCTTGTGAATAGGTGGGCGGAGCTTGTGGCCAGCAGCAGTACTGCTAATTACTATTTACTGTTCCTCTCTGTCTTTATTTCTCCTCCTCTTTTTCTTTCTTGCTATTGTTTTCTTTTGTTGTCAGAATAGCATTGCCCAAAATGTCTAGTCCTAAACCCACACACACACACACTCACTCACTTAATGTTTGGTGTGTGTGTCTTTGGCACTAGTCTAATGTTTTGGTTTCATGCTACAGAGGAAGCGGATGTGTCTCTGGATCTTTCAATGAGTCAGTTTCATCATTCACCACATTTTGTGTGTATGTGTGTGTGTGTGGATGGCACATTAAGTCCATGCTGTGCTTGTTTTGAAGGAGGTCTCATATCCTGTTGTTTATAATGGACAGTACCACTGCCAGAAGAGGTGTGTGTGGGTGTGTGGGTGTTTGAAAGTCCATAGTCAGGCCCAAATGTCCCAACAATGATAGGAATACATCATATTCCGAGTTCATTAGGACATTACTGGTGCTTCTCTGTGTGACTGAACTGCAATGTTTGTTTAGCCAATGCTAAGTGTAATTACGGTGTAATTTTAGTAGTTTTGAGGCTTTTCTTAGTAATCTACCAACGCATCTGAGGAAACATTGGCTTTCCTGACAGTTAGGTGTCATTTCCACCGTCACAGAATGTGTCGACTCGTACAAAATACTATCCTGACAGAAAAAAGTTATTTTGGTGACAATTCTACTGTTACACCGCATTCATGGCACTGAGGTAAAGTGAAAATGTCGAGCTGCGTCTCTGTATTCGTGTTTACCTGTCGTATTCCAGGAAAGTAATTGTTTAATTATGTTATTATATAATTATATAGTGATTATAAAGTGATTATAGGATTCCTTAGTGATTATTTTTGGTTTTACTTACTGTTTGCAGCATAGATTGAAAACCATTTAGACTATTTGATAAAAAAAAACAAAAAAAAACTTTTTTTTCTTTTTCTTTTATTTTATCTAAACTTTTACACACAAACACACACACAGACACACACATTTTATAAGATGCTTTTTCATGGATCCGGTGTGACATTTATAGGTTGTAGGGCGTCCGTCCGTCCCCCCCACCACCACCACCACACACACACACACAGGTGCTGAAGTTTACAGGCCCTACCAGCTGGCCATCTAGGTCACCTCATAGATCCTGCTAAAACTGAGCAGACCAGCTGTGTGTGTGTGTGTGTGTGTGTGTGTGTGTGTGTGTGTGTGTGTGTGTATGTGTATGTGTGTGTGTGTGTGAGAGAGAGAGAGAGAGAGAGAGAGAGAGAGAGAGAGAGAGAGAGAGATGTGCATGTAATCTATGTGTTTTCTTTTTCAGCAGATGGAGTGTTTTAATGAGTCCAGACAGTTGATGTAACACATATACAGTACACACACACACACACACACACACACACAACCAGTGTGTGTTTTTTGGACAGAGTGAGAGACCTCTTGCTCACATGGGGCAGCAATGATTTCCTCTCCACTTCCTGGAGTTGTTTTCATTGTCGGCTGTTGCAGGACGACCTTCAACCTTTTGCTGTGATTTGAGGAAGCATGTTCCATTCACTGTATCGGCATCATAAACACCAAGAACTGAATCTGTCTCACTCCAATAATAATACATGTCTCTTTGCCTTTCTGTCTGTCTCTCAGGCTCTCATGCGTCCTGGACGTTTAGATCGGATCGTGTACGTTCCTCTACCCGATGCAGCGACTAGGAGAGAAATCTTCAGTCTGCAGTTTCGTAAAATGCCTGTGCATCCCAGCGTGGACCTGGAGCACCTTGTGACCCAAACAGAACGCTACTCAGGAGCAGAGGTCAGAGGTTACAAAGGCTGTGGGCAGGTTTTAAATGTTTCTGTAACTTGTATTATTTCAAAGTCATTACTGTAGCTGTGGACATTAGGACAGAACAAGCAACATGAACAGGTAGGAGGGATAGATCCGTAGATATACAGAGAGATAGACAGGTAGATGATGGACAGATGAAAATTTAAGGTAAACATACAAAGGATGGACAGACGGATCGATAAGATAGACAGACAGATTTACAATTTTAGATGAATGGACACACATGAATAGGGACAGGTGTTTTGGTAGTTTGATGGACAGATAGATAGACAGGCAGGCAGCACGAGACACGGACAGATAGATGGCTAGACCGACAGACAGATGGGCATAGGGACAGACAGACAGGTAAAGTGGGCCGATAGATAGATAGATAGATAGATAGATAGATAGATAGATAGATAGATAGATAGATAGATAGATAGAAAGAAATACAGGACAGATAGAGAGACAAGTTAAGGTGTTGCCATTTAAATACATTGATAGTGTGTGTACAGAGAGAGAGAGAGAGATGCTGCTCTTTTACTGTGGCCCTCGTGATTCTCGTGTACAAAAACACCATTGTCTGACTGTGTGTTTGTGTATGTCAGGATGACGGAGAGGGAGTGTGTGTGTGCGTGAATTGTGACTCAGCATCCTCTGTGTTTTGAGCAATTTCAGATTGTTCAACACTACATCGCGTTTCTTTAATGATTTAGCAGTTTTAACAACAAGTGTTTGCACAAATCTCCTTGGCCCTGTTTGTGTGTGTGTGTGTGTGTGTGTGTGTGTGTGTGTGTGTGTGTGTGTGTGTGTGTGTGTGTGTGTGTGTAAAAGAGGTAGAGAAAAGTAGTAAATGATGCTTAAATTACAAATGGCTATAACAGATTTTCGATTGAGAGGCTCAATAGTGCGACAGGAAGTCCCAATAAATATCTCGCCCTTTTAGGCATTAGACATTCGCATTTCTGCGTATGGTATAGACAAAGTAATATAGAAGACCCGTCTACATACGAATATATATTTACGAATATATTTGTCTTTTTTGGGTTTTATGTTTTTAGGTTCTGTTAACTGACTACTTAATTAATTGGAGAAAAAAACAATTATGAATGTTTTACTTTATGTAAAGCTTGAAAATTGGTACAATTAAAAAAAATTAAGACCCCCAAAAAATATATATTTGTAATATTTACACCTTGGAAGTTAATCAAGTTAAAAACATTTGGCTACAATGCTGTAATTAGTTTTATGCCAATTATTAAAATATAAAATGTTCAAATTTTTGTCTTTTATTAACATTTAAACAAACAAATTAATACTTACGTGTTCTTTCATTGTGAAACTACTCATATTAATGCTGAAGTTCATTGTTATTCGAAAAAAAATCTTAATGTAAAGAGTTTGCATTTTTAAACAGAACATTTGTTGGGGGGGCAATTTTGCTTGAATGTCAAGTGATTATTATTATTATTAAGTGATTATTATTGATTGCAAATGTAGTACAAAAAGTTGTAGTTTGTTGTTGCAACATTTGTTGCTATAAATAATTTTGCTAGTTGGGAGTCTGTTTGTGTAGTCGAGTTTCTGTTCTAGTGCCACTTTTGCTTTTGTTATAGATTAAATAAGTTTGAACATCTTGCTTATAAAGTTAAAATACAACGGATTAACAAGTAACGTTATTTACTTTAGTTTACTTTAGTTAATATTAAAAATCCATGAAATTCTACATTCAACATTAAAAACTATGTAATAATGCTAACAAATTTAATTAACATTAAAAAAATCCATGAAATTCAACATTAATGAACGTTAATTAATGTTGAATTTCATAAAATTCAATGTTAATGAACTATAAACAATGTTAACAATTTAAGTTAACATTAAATGTCCATAAAATTCAACAGTTTAAATGTTATTACAGTTTAAATAATATATTTTAATGTAAATTTTTATTTTCTTTTTTAAAGTTAAAAAAAAAAAGAATGAAAATAACATAACATTTATAGTCAAACACTCAGGTAACAGATGTGATTTCTTTTTTCTTTTTTTTTCTTTTAATGTACCCAATACATAGAAATTTCATTCATTAAATAATGTCACACCTTACGTTCATCCACATATAGTTAAGTCTAATGTTGTGGCATTTCCTTGAGAGAAAAATTTGTTTAAAATGTTACTTTTTTTTTTTTTGGCAGCACGACGATCCATTTTACAGCTGTAGTCTGTTTATCATTTCCAGAATAGAGAAAAATAAAAATCAACCAAAACAAAGCCGCTGACTTGAAATGACGAAATGATTGGAAATGAACAGATAGACTTTAAAGTTTAAAGTTAAAAACCTTTGGGAATAAAGTTATATGAGGAAACTACAAGACTGAATGTGGAGTGGAAATAATGTTGATTGATAGCTGGATAAACAGAGATTGATGGGTGGACAATAGAAAGGTGGCTAGAGGTAGGTGTGTGTGTGTGTGTGTGTGTGTGTGTGTGTGTGTGTGTGTGTGTGTGTGTGTGTGTGTGTTACATACATTAGAAATAGAAGACATACAAACTGATCCTATATACTTTAATTGCTTTATAACTAAAAGAAGGTAGCTGAGGGGTTTGAACACACACACACACTCACACACACACACACACACACACACAAGAGAAGAAGAAGAAGAAGAGTTTAATTGCATTCCTGACGCTGTCATCTTGCTCCGGAAGGTTCAGTAGCCTTCAGGCACGAGTGTGTTAAAGCCGCTTTTCTCCTGACAAGTTTCAGCTTCCAATGACAGCTGCTTTCCTTAGGCTGCCTTCTTCTCTTTCCTCCCCCCCCCCCCCCCTCTCTTGTCTTTCTCTGACCACTTTATATCACAGCTGCAACCCTCTTTGCTGGAAGACAAGAGAGCATTAAGGTGAGAATCAGAGATGCTTCTCTGTTTCAGCTTTGTGATCAAGTCTGAACACGGCGTAACAGGAGATCACCCTAGCTCACTGAATAGATATATAAAGATAGATAGAGATGGATAACTAGAAAGATATTGTATAGCGAGATACACAGAGATGGATGATAGAAAGGTGCATAGCATTTTGGCCTTATTATGTTATTAGATAGACAGACAGACAGACAGATAGATTCTATTACTTCGTTATACCACAGAAATGCGACAATACTTATTTTCTTTTATTATTTCATTCAGTAAGTGTCACACTTAACTTTTGTCCATTCATAGTTACAACTAATGTTATATAATGCCCTTAAACAAACAGTCTCTAGATTAGATTAGATTTAAGTGAAAAAGTGTCTCTCAGTAAATTGTTGCTATAGATAAAGTAGTTTTACTTACCAGCTTCTGACCAGTCAGATTGAAGAATTCAAAAATATACGATTTCTGAACCTAAAAACTGGTCAAAAGTCGACAGCAAAACTGACAACAAACACTTGTTGTCATTTATAACAACCGTCCTTCTAAAACATGTCCTCTTCATACACATCACAGCTTCGCAAGCCTTCGAGCTCTGTTTGTAATAAGCGAAGGCTCGGAGAGGTCAAAGATCGAGATGTTTAGCGCGTTTGGAGAGGTTTGGCCTCTTTGTAGTGTCTTTCACTCGTCACTTTTCATCTGATTCATCGCACTTTATCTTACACAAAATGTCCGAAAAAACAAGCTCGTGGTTTGTTCCTCATATCGGTGTGTGATCTGTAGTGCAAAAAACATTTGCTACAGTAGCTGTGACGTGTGTTTGTGTGATGTGTGACCTTTATTTTTCCCTTATAAATATCTCGCTCTAGGATTAATATGTTTCAAGTCTAGGATTAAAAAGAATTAAGAAATAAATCAACTAACATTATAACATTTAACATTCTCTTCTAGTGCTGCCTGCATTTTGAACATTTCACTTGTAAAGTCCAGTCTCTAAAAATACAATTATTAAAATACAAAACTAAACTTTATTTAATAATTTAATTAACAATAAAAATGAATGAATTATAAGTAATGTTACTAAAGTAAATTAAAGCTTGTATTGGATTTTTTAAAAAATCTTCTCTTGCAAATTACATTCAATTATTTAAATTTAGTTAGCAAGCTACAAATGTGTCATATTTATTTTTAAAAAAAGATCAATTATTACAAAGGTAGTTAAAAATGTGCTTGATTTGAACATGCTAGTATAAAGTCCAGGATCTAAAAATATATAAATTAATTAACAACTAACATTATTTACCACTTAAGTTAACATTAAACAGAGGATTAAACATTAAAAATCTTCTATCTTTGGCATTAATTAACCTTAAGTAATGTTAATAAAGTAAGTTGACATAAATTGACAAGTAATTTTACTATTTAATCTGTGGGAATAATCTATAAGGAAATAAATAAATCTAAAGTTAACTTATAAAGTTGTCAAGTTTTTCTATGAGCGCATGTGGGTGCATGCATGTGTGCGTGTGTGTGTCAGAATGATGAATAGAAAACGAAGCGGAGAATTTAGAGAGGTTTGAGTGACCGGGTTTATGAAGCAACTACACCAAAACGATACACACACGCACACACAATCTGCACAAATTGAATTTTTCCTGCCGAAATTTGAAACCTGTGTGTGTGTGTGTGTGTGTGTGTGTGTGTGTGTGTGTGTGTGTGTGTGTGTGTGTGTGTGTGTGTGTGTGTGTGTGTGTGTGTGTGTGTGTGTGTGTTACAGAGGGGAAGTTGATGGAATGCCCCTTTGGCACTTGAGGACCCATTAAAGAGGCGTCCAGAGTCCTGCTTGCCTTTATTTACACAATTTAACAGAGGAAGCTCATACACACATGTTAATTAGTTTTATAATAATACACATTGTGTGCGAGAAAGAAAGAAAGACAGGGGGAAAAAAACATTGGAAAGGAAAAAATGTAAAGGTTAATAATAGCAATTACAAATTATAAATAAATAAATAAGAGAAAGGAAATGGATAAAGGAGATACTAAAAAGATGGATAGATGGATAGATGGATAGATAGATAGATAGATAGATAGATAGATAGATAGATAGATAGATAGATAGATAGATAGATAGATAGATAGATAGATAGATAGATAGATAGATAGATAGATAGATAGAAAATTATTCCAAGGTTAGAAACTTTTGTTAAATATAATTAAAAAATAAATATATAAATTAATGAAGAAACAATTTGTGTGTGTGTGTGTGTGTGTGTGTAAGAGAAACTATAAAAACTATGAGAAACTATAAAAACGTATATAGCACAATTTTATTTTAACGTATGTGTGAAAGTATTAATTCAGCTCTAAAGCTGTCACTGGATAATTGAATATTCACCTATTGTTAAGCATTCATCTAAAAACAGAATAGAAATAATAAAATGAACAACAACAACAAACAGCTTTTAGGGATAAGGATTAGTAAAAAATTTTGCCTCTGCTGAATCGTTCCTCAGGGAGAGAGAAGGAGAGCAGAGTGTTTCTGTGCTCAGTGGAAACTGGGATGTGGTCAGTTCTGTGTGTGTGTGTGTGTGTGTGTGTGTGTGTGTGTGTGTGTGTGTGTGTGTGTGTGTGTGTGTGTGTGTGTGTGTGTGTGTGTGTGTGTTAATCACTGTGGTTGGGCCTGCAGTAATTGAGTGCAGTTCGGAGCAGCTGATGAGCCTCATGCAGGAAACTTTAGCACTCGCAGTTCAGCGTGTTTCATCAAAACATCATTCACTTAACACAGAGACACGGAATCAGGAGCGTTAGAGCCGGAAAGGAAGGATGGAATTAATGAGGGAAGGAAGGAATGAAGGAAGGAAGGATGTTATGAATGAATGAAGGAATGATTGAATGAATGCTGGAGAAAGAATGAAAATTAGAAATCGAGGTGGGGGAATGGATGAAAATGAAAAAAGCAGAAATGTGAGGTAAGAAAATGAAATAAAAAAGAATAGAAAGAAAGAGAAAGAAATACATTTTAGCTAATTTGGCAGAGAAACATGGCTAGCTAATTTATTTAATGAAACTGATACTATAAAGTACAAGGTAATGTATCCTCGTCATTAGCTAATGGCTAGCTAGGCTAGCTAACTGCTAATCCTGAAGTAACACTGGACATTACATTCAATGTCATGTTAGGGTCAGAGACTCATCACTTTTACACAGATACTGACACAGGAAACAGCTCACAGTTGTAGGTTTTTTTTTTTGTAGCTGTTTGGTTTAAGAAAAAGTTTGAACGTTTATTTCATGCCTATAGACAGCTGTTTGTTTTATAATGTGGAGAAGAAACAAAAGAAAGAACAATGCGGTTAATCTGCTAATATGAATATCTGTGCTATGAATATACTTTGTTGTACTTATGCAATGCAAAGGAAGTGTGTTTAATTACATAAGTTAAAGGTTTAACTGTGTGTGTGTGTGTGTGTGTGTGTGTGTGTGTGTGTGTGTGTGTGCGTGCGTGCGTGCGTGCGTGTGTGTGCGTGTGTGTGTTAGCGGAGTGAGACAGATGGAAATGGAAGCACAGGCATAATTCAGCAGGCGTGCAGGGGGCCCTTGGAGAGGGAAGAGGTGTGTGTGTGTGTGTGTGTGTGTGTGTGTGTGTGTGTGTGTGTGTGTGTGTGTGTGTGTGTGTGTGTGTGTGTGTGTGTGTGTGTGTGTGTGTAATGCCTTCATGTTCACAAACAAAATGCATTTTCCCAGGTCATTTTGTTTTGATGTTTTCTCATCTGCACCCAGTAAAAAAAAATACACAACAAAGTGTATGTCACATTAAAGTTGTGTAGCCCAACACTATGGTATACTGTGTGTGTGTGTGTGTGTGTGCACCCTCCCAAGTCCGTATAAACATGTGAAGCACTGAAATGCAGGAGACGTGTTTATTTGCACGAGTGTTTGTGTACACACTGGTTGCATGGAAACGACATGAACTCAAGGTACTGTTATTCAGATCTCTGTCTCTCTCTCTCTCACTCACACACACTCACACAATCACACACTCTCTCACACACACACATATACAGAGTTCCTTTAGCTTTGATTGCCTTTGTATTCCTTCTGACATATGACTTAATCCGCTGATTGATGGCCGCCTCGTACAAGCAATTAAACAGCCACGCTATTTACACACCACATAAACACACACACACACACACACACACATACAAAAAACTTCTAAAGTAAAAGAAAATGTCCTAAAATGTGTACAGCACCTGTGATAGTGTAGTATTTTGGTTATATAATACAAGTTTACCCTCATCTCTCTGTTCACAACAACACTACAAGCTGTAGGTATGAACCAAGTTCCTACTGAAGAGCTCAGATGAAGAATATGTGCATACTAAATACAGTATGTGCATACATTTAGGTATAAAGTACCTGCAGGCTTTAGGTATAAAATGACATACAAGGATTAAGGTAATTGCATACTACGGTCATTAAGCATAACATGAGTGCATGCTACAGACTTTAAGCATTAAATAAACGCCCACTACGAGCTTTAGACCTAAAGTAAACTAAGCTGCATGTTAAATTCCATACTACAATGTATTTGTAAACTAGTTATTAACTAATGCATGCCCAATTGTTTTTTTTTGTGTGTTTTTTTTACGTTTTAGTATAAAATCAGCACACGTTACTTGTATTAGGTATTATATAAGGAAATGCTACAGGTTTTAGGTATACCATCTGTGTATAGTTCAGGTTATACTGTAGGTATAAAATCAGTATATGCTGTAGGTTATAGGTATAAAATCAGTATATGCTGTAGGTTATAGGCATAAAATCAATGTATACTTCAGTTTCTTGAGGTAACATCAGTGTGTTTATTTCAGTTTGTAGTTATAAAATCAATGTATACTTCAGGCTTTAGGTGTAAAATCAGTGTACTTTAGTTTTTAGATATAAAATCAGTGAACATTTCAGGTTTTAGGTATAAAATTAGGGTATACTTTAGGTTTTAGACATAAAATCTAAAAGTATATACTACAGGTCATAGTTTACATAGTATACTTCAGTTTTTAGGTGTCATGTCATTGTAAACAACATATTTTTTTGTTATACAACAAATTTAGGTATAAAATCGGTTTATACTTCAGGCTTTAGACATACAATCAAAATGTCAAACATTGTGTCTTTGTCCAAATTCTTACAGGCCTGACTGTCAGTGCTTGCTACAGGTTTCAGGTGTAAAATAAATGCATCATTTAAGTCTTTGGTATAAAACATGCGTTTGCTGTACTGTGTATAGATAAAATAAGTGCAAGTTATTTACTTTAGGTATTAAAATTAGCGTATTCTATAAGGTTTAAGTATAAAGTACGAGTTTGAGTGCTTGCTGCAAGCATTATTGTACACTACATGCTTCTGTTGTTGAGGTCTAAAACTTTCTGGACCTTCGGTTTTGGGGGGGAAAACCTACATCTGTAGAACACCTGTGGTTTTGGAGCAGTGTTTAATTCTGCACTGTGATTGGTCGGGTGCAGAGTTAGCATTTTTGGTTAATAGTTTGTTTACAATCGCTCTGATCAGCTGTAAACAAACCAGAGCAATGTTCACTCGGCTTGGGTTAGTCTCCGGACAATTTCTAGAAAACACACACACACACACACACTTCCTGTCCATACACACACACACACACACACACACACACACATATATACACACTTACACACACTGAATGACCACATATGGAGGCCTTGTATTATGTTCACAGTACACATGGATTTGCTAAACCTGTTAGAAGCAGGACTAGCATTCAAACTGTAGCATTAACAGGAAGTGTTTAGTTTCATAATAAAAAAAAAAGAAAACGACAGAATATGGCCAACTTTTCTTTTGGTCATTTGTGTAATGACTCATGATTAAAGGCAGGATGGTGAATGAGAGATGGAGAAAAGAAGAGAAAGATAGCAAAGGTCTGTGAAGCTGTGATGGAGAGAATGAGGGACACAAAAAGGTAGAACCGGAGCTTGAGGAAGGAGTAGAGAAGTGAGGGGGTACAAACAGTAGAAGAAAAAAAAAAGGGAGTGGAGTGAGAGATGCATGGGAGGGAAAAAGGGAGTGACCGGAAGAAAAGGAGATAGATTGAAAGAGCAAGGGAGTGATGGAGAAATGAAAACAGAGTTCTGTGATAGATAGAGTGGCAGTAAATTAGGGCGCAGGAACGATAACGATGGTGCAAGGGAGTGAAAGTGAATAACGGAGTGATGGATAAAATGAGAATGAAAGATCGAGGAGTGTGGGTGGAGAGACGGCGGATGACATGAGGTTTTAAACGAAGTGCCTGTGGTACCGAGAGAACCTGTTCAACACACACACACAAACTCTGTTATCTCTCTCTGATCTCTATCTTGAAACCTCTATATCTCTTCACCCTCTATTTCCTCCATCTCCTCCTCATCTATCCATCTGTCTGTCTATTTTCTCTCAGTTTTCTCTTCTTTTTTTTTAAATGATTCAACAAGTTGTTCTTATCTGTTTGAGGCTTCATAGTGATTTAAAAAAAAAATTGTCTTGGCATTCCAAGATGGCGACCAGCCCGTGATCATGTATGTGATCGTGCAGTCTTTTGGGTCTGGCAGTGCTTGTCACACTACTCTGGTGTTTATTTATGATGTCGAGCCAGTGTGAATACATTACTATTAATATAAAAACTATAACGTATCAGAATGATACACAATGGACGCATCAATCCTTTCTGACCAATCAGAATGGAAAATGAATATGACTGAGACGTGCTCGTTGGTTTGCGTGGCCCGCTTTGAGCCGTTACGTTTTTACTAAACAGCCTGTTGAACGGCCTTGAAAGCGAAGGCTGCATTCCATTTCATTTCCTAAAATCATGGCAACACACACTCTCTCTCTCTCTCTCTCTCTCTCTCTCTCTCTCACTCTCACTCTCTCTCATTTTATAATTCTCCTGTGATTATGCAATCAGGCCTGCCGTGTTGGCTTTGACCTCAGGGAACTCCACATACACACACACGCACGCACACACACACAACCACGCTTCAGGCATGAGTCATATCCGAAAACGAGTGGAGCGAGGGACAAAGAGAAAACACACTGATGAACTCCAGGCAGCCTTGCTAGCCCATTCCTCTCTCTCTCTCTCTCTCTCTCTCTCTCTCTCTCTTGCATAATCTTTTGGGTCTCACTGGTTCAGAGGAAGCGATCTGTCTCTTCTATGACAGAACGAAAAAAAAAAAGTGAGTGAGTAAAACAAGAGAAAACAAGTTAGGAAGAAACCAAACCTGCACATACACTGCACACAAGTTTCTGGTATAAATCTAAAATATATAAAATGTACACAATCACGGTGTGCAAAAAAAAAAAATTGCACAACACAGGATTTAGGTACGAGGCGAGTTTACGGATGTGAGATTTATGTACTAAAAATGATCCCCGAAGGCGTTACGTGCTTTCAGAGTTGACAGACATTAAAACGCTGTTCGAGCGTTCGCATGAGGTCTCGATTCCAAAACCTTTCTGAACTTAAGAAAAATTTGTTGCAGTATTAAGTCTACAACACTGTCTGAGAATGTTTCATGTAACCACAATAAACAAACAAACAACATTTGGCCGACAACTTTATCCAGAGCGACTTATATTTTTATCTCATTTTGTACAACTCAGCAATTGAGGGTTAAGAGCCTCACAGTGGTCCAACACCTTAACCACAAACACAGTGGACACATTAACATCAATAAGTCTTGTAAATAATACAGTTTTCAGGTGTAAATTTTGTGTGTATGATGCACGTGGCGGTGCAGCACGATGCTAGCTCCAGCGTTCAGCTTTCACCTGTTCTGCCCATGTCCACATGGTTCTCAGTTTAATAAGTACATTAATATAGTATGCGTATATTTATAGGATGATCATGTTTAATAGATTTGAGTATTTCCTTTGCTACAGTCATTGAGGTGTGAAGTCGGATCCAGTCGTTTCTGGATGCTCTGTGTGAAGGTGGCGGGTCCTGAGGGCAAGTTCCCAAACAGCTCCACGCACCTGAAGGGCTGCTTTGGTGTGTTACGAGATAAAAATAGTCACTAGTAATTACTAGACATGATTATGCAGGAAGGGGTGTGTGGGTGTGTATGTGTGTGTTTACCATGTGCTAATTTGTGGTCAGGGCATCGTGCCATTATACTGATCGCTTTTGCTTCATTTCATTAAATTGTTGTGATGCTGAGGTACATTCGCTATTCTCTCTCTCTCTCTCACACACACACACACACAACATTAAGTCTTTGATTAATTTCCCCTATCATCACGCCCTGTTGTATTTTCTCAGTTACTACCGTAAACATCCGTCTAACACGTCAGCAACAATATCTTTCTTCAATATCGCTTTCTCTCTCTTTTCTCTCAGGTTACCGCAGTGTGTCGCGAAGCTGCACTTTTTGCCCTGCAGGAGGACATTAAAGCCAAACACATCACTGTCAGCCATTTTGAATCCGCCCTGGCAGTCATAAAGCCTCGGGTGCCGGATTCGCTTCTCCGGTTATACGCTGACTACCAGCGGCAGCACGGCTCTGGATCCTTCTGCTGACATTGCTGTGTGTGTGTGTGTGTGTGTGTGTGTGTGTGTGTGTGTGTGTGTGTGTGTGTGTGTGTGTGTGTGTGTGTGTGTGTGTGTGTGTGTGTGTGTGTGTGTGGGTAGGTGATAATACAGTAATAAACACTGTGATCAGTTTATACTATACTTGCATCATAGCATGTAAACTTTAAAAGAATAAAATATTCCAACAGAAATGTTCTCGCGTCCCTCCACTCCTTCTGCTAATTTCTGTTCTGTTTGCTCGACCGTCGAGTCGTTACGTGAAATAAACGCTCAGGATCTTTATTCGTCTGTCTTCTATTGTTGTGTGAATATTTGCTCGGAGGAGAAGTTCTCCAGCCTCAAATGAGTTACAGCTCCATAAAAGTTTTACTCCGTCACAAATCAGGAGTTTTACAGCCGTAGCGCGTTTCAGCTTTATTAATTTACTGCAGGCTTAATCCTAGGAGACGACCGGAGTGGCATGCAGGCATTTAGGCATGCTCTTAAAAAAAAAAAAAAAAATACTGCAGATTAAAATGAATAAATCACTTGGAGAACACCCTGTAGTGAGATGTTGAACTGATTTATTCCTTTTTATAATTACTCATTTATGATGAAAGCACAGCACAGTACTTAGATTTATAATTAGTAACTTGTTATATAGCTGAAGTCTGTAGTTTGCATTCAAAGGAATTGCACGACATGGATATAAATACGTAACATTATTAATGATTAAATAAAATTCCCAAATTTTCCCTTGTGGGTGGGGTTAATAAAGTTCATCTATATATCTGTATCTATATAATCTTCTAAATTTAAGATTCTAGCCAGTGCACAATCATTTGCCAATGTGATCCCTGGATGCGATTTGAGAGTCATTAACAGCCTCAGGCATCATTTACACCTCGTTGTATCGTGTGGATTGGATCTGGGTGGTAGGCTGATGAGATTTTAATCGTTTGCGTTTACCTTCCCGTTAAAATGTGTCTCTTGTTGATTCGGATGTGTTATGTGGAATAAGCAAATCGGTTGTTGTAACCAAACATAATGTCATTATATTCTTTGGATTAAACCCATTCAACTTAAATGACTGGTCAAATCACTCCATAGATACATGTGATACTTTTGACATTTCATGTGTTATAACAACCCCCTGGCTTTAATTCCCAGATCCCTGGAAGTCATTGGACCCAATTTTGAGATCCCCATTTTTTTTATTCTTTAAGCAGTTGGATTTTTTCATGTGATTTTTACAATTTCATTGAGTAAAGAGGAATATTGGTACAATTTTCAGCGTTGTGGTTTCATCTCTCCATATTTCCAGGTATATACAGGGTGTGATTCTAAGCTTGCGTTACTCTGTGTGGATGTTATCCCTGTGTCCGTGTAGGTTTCCACTGGGTTCTTCCTTATGGTGCAGAAAATGGTAAAAGAAAAAAAAAGTACAAATAAATATAAAATAGTATAAACATTAACATAAGTGACCCGATAAAATACCATTTATGGGTGTGTGGTATCCTAGTGTTGAAGGTGTTGAGCTACCAATCAGAAGGTTGTGAGTTCAATCCCAGGTTCACCAAGCTGCCACTGTTGGGCACCTGAGCAAGGCCCTTAAAGCTCAATTGCTTAGTTGTATATAAAAATGAGATAACGTAAGTCTCTTTATATAAATGGGCGTCTGCCAAACGCTGGGAATGTAAATGTAGTTGAGATGTTGCACTTTAAACCTATTGCACACGTAAAAAAAAAAAGTGTCTTATAGATTTAACTACGACATAATAAAAGTTGTTTAAATCACTTTAAGGTATTGCAAGGTATTCAGTGTCTTCTGTACAGAAAAGCATTTATAAATAAATAAATAAACCCTCTGATAAAGTTCTGTTTAATGCTCTGCAGATGATGAAGGGAAAGTTAAAACTGCCTCTTGGGAGCCGCCATTTCCATCTTAATAGGGAATAAATTGACTTTGTATTGAAGCCCTAGTGCACTGATGCCCCCCCGGCACACACACACACACACACACACCCGCCCCCTCCCTTTTTCCCCTGTCCTGCCTGGATCCGGAAGTGGCGCATCCGCCGATCTGCCCGCGCGCGGCCCAGGAGAGAGAGGGATGGGGGAGGGGCGTTCTGTTTTACACGCGCAAGCACGCACGCACGCGCACCCTTTTTAAGGTTCAGGTTTTAACCCATGCAGCTCCAGAGGAGGACATCCAACAATATGTACATCCCATAATATTTTCTTAAGTTACGATCATTCGATTCATCTTTTCTCAGGCATTCATTAATCGTGTTGCTGTATTTATTTATTTGTCCGTGTTTTGTGAATAAGCAAGCGGTTAGATTTCTATATCACACGTGTTAAATGCAACGTGAACTCATATTGGGGGGGGGGAATAAAAATCAAAATGAGGTTAAAAAGTTGTGATCACTTGCATTTTCCCTGCAACGTGCATCATAAATAATGAAGAGGTTTTTGCAGAAAAGCATTTTTAGTGTGGTATAAATTATAATCACAACTGCAGATTATTTTTAATACACTTTAGAACTATTTAGTTCATAATAAATAGAGTTGGAGGTTTTTTTGCCCATGTTTTATAAATCCCAGTTTGGATAAATAGCAGAGAGAATTAATAATAACAATAAATAATAAAAGATAAATAATTAATAATAATAATAATAATAATAATAATAATAATAATAATAAAAGGAAATTAATGGAAATGTATTTAACTCTATAGAGTCTATGTGCTGTTTCCTTATTAAAACACGTTTAATTACTGTTGCATAAATTCCTTTTTACTGTTTTAAGCTGAAAACATATTTTACTGTAATAATTTAATTCCTTAAAGGGATGAAGTCGATCAGATCAACAAGTCCGTTTTTTTTAAGCAGCTATTGAGCCGATTGTAATAGACAAATGTCTGTTTAAGAAGAACAAGAGGGAAAAAGCTCCATATCCCCAACGTGTCTGGACCGGTGATGAACCAAAGCCATTGAGAGGACAATAATAATTATCCCAGGGGTCAATCAACTCGTCTCCCATTCAGGCAGAGCGGAAACGAGCCGACTTTAAAAGCAGCTCTACCTTAAACCACGCGCTTTTAAGGTCGTATACGATCTGTATTTGATCTGTTTCGGAAAGTGTCGCAAACGTAGCCTTTTTATTATATGTTTATTGTCATTAAATATATCGCTCTACATTTCAGTATTAAATATTAGAAGTCGTGGTAGTCGAAGTGTTGTATGGTAATATGTTTTTAAAAAAAAAAAAGGCGAAGTCATCCCGTTTAAAACTTGACGATCCACCTTAAACGCTTCGCATCACAGAGTCTCTCTCTCTCTTTTGCTCGCGCTCGCTACAGAGCGCGCCCTACCCCTCCCCATCGAGCCAATGAATGAGGAGCGGATGCGGCGTGTCCGCTCTGATTGGCCAATCACATCCGTCGGCTGGTTCTGCTGGGGCCCCAACGGTAAAGCTCTCATTCATCTCGGCGAGCCTCTGACGACAGAGAGAAAGAGAGCGCGAGCGCGAGGCACAGACACGACTCGCTTTTCCAACGGCTTTTTTTTTTAATGCTGCGCGGAGAGAAGAAAAAAATATTCAACTAGCGTCAATTTGTTATTTTGAGGCAGAAAAATAAACCGAGTGGGACTTAAACTTTTCATACACGGATATTACTCACAAGGTTTAAACCCAACGGTGTGTGAGGAGGAATTTTATATTAACGCGAGCGGGTTCGTCGTTTGCGGGACAAAAACAGGGCGCTTTTTTCCCTTCAGTTCGGCGTTACTGGGTGCGCAGCCTCACGCGTGGATTTTAATCTTGTTTTTTTTTTTGTTGTTGTTGTTATTTGATAAGGATCGTATTTAGACCACACGGAATTTCCACCGAGACTTTCTGCCTTGCTGTGTGTGGATATGAACTACCAGGTTGATGAGCCGTAAGCGTTGATTTGAGGCCAGTTTTGGAAGCGCAACATCGGCTGATGGAGTTAACGTTATGGAGGATCGCGTATAGGTGCGTGTGCTGAAAATCTGCGCAGTCTTTCTGTGTGTGATGTGTGGAAGCGCGTGCAACGCACACCGCCTCTGTGTGAATTGTAACATGATGTGCGGTAGATTTTTAGTTGTTTTTGTTATCTAAAAAAAAAAGCGTCAAACGTGCGCAGTCTGTGGTGTAAATGTAAGTCGTGTTTATTTAGCGCTCTTATTTCCTTTGCAAAGCAGAACCCGATGTGCGCGCGTGCGTGCGAGTGTAAAGCCTCTCGGCTCCCAAACACCCCCCCCCTGCCCCTGCGGGCTGCCTTTCATTCATAAGTTTTTACCCCCCTTCGCTACTTCCACCTTTTTTTTAACCTCCGCTTGTACCACTCTTCCTCCACTTCCCCCATTTCCGTCCGTTTTATCACCCCCCCACCGCTTTTACCCCTTTTATTTATTCTGACCCCCACACACACATACAGTCTTATTTACCCCACTTCTACTTCTATATTTCTCACTTTCCCATGTTTTGCTTCCACTTCTTTTGCACTGTTTATGCTTTTTTTACCCCACTTGTCCATTTGTTTTGCCCCTAACCCCCTCAGTCTCTCAACCTCTTTCATGGTCACATTTTCTGCATTGTTTTGTTGTTTGTTTTTAATCCCTGTGGCTCCTTCACCTCTCTGTCCCGCATCCCAAACCCCAGCACGAGCAACATGAGCAGTGAAAACAAAAGTTTATAGATCACCCATTAGGCTGGGTTTTATTCCTCATCTATTTCCTAACCCAGTTAACCAAAACGGGACAGAAAAGGTTCTGGGGAAATGTGAAGAATCTGATTTGTTTCAGTAGTTATTTTTTTATTTATCTATTTTATTTTCTACATTTTTTTCCACCCAACATCTTGGTTAGAAGCATGGTCTGGGTCGCTGCGTTAACATCCCAGGCCGTAAACTTTTCTCTGACACGGGTGCTGATCTGCATGTCAATGTTGGCCAGCCATACACATGCAGATCGGGGACGGGAAGAGTTATTGAGCTCTGTCCAACATCTCGTTAATAGTCAACCTGGACCAACAGCCCAAAAGAGCCCGGGTGTGCTGGATCGGATGTTTCAGAGCAGTTTAATACAAAGTTTTTAAAACACACCAGCTTTTTCTAGAGGTTGAGAATTTGTGAATGTATAAGGGGTTAACACCACCCCCCTCTCAACCAGCTGTTTTATGAGACTGGAAAACCAATTCACACGTTTGTGTATTTGAATACAGCTTGAATACAGCCCTCGCCTGTCTCTCTTTACCATCCCTCACTTTTTTTTATAGCCCTGGTTGTAAAAGGTTACTTCCTCTCGGCACAGGTCAATAAAAAGCTACATGTAAGTGCAGGCAAGACCGTCCAGGCAAAAGATATGACAATCCTGGTTCATTGCAGAACATTATAATATGTTTTGTCGCACGTCTCACAAATTTCTTCTTCCGTAAAGGCCACAACATCGATTTCAAATACTTTCTGTCTTTTTTCCTGATTGTCTTACCTACTGTTACAGTTGTTTTTCATTGATAACAGAAATCTGGGTACATTAAACAAATGGTAAAACATGCATCAGGAAACGTCAGTGATATAATTTCGATATTATTGTTATTTTTTGCCTAATCACGAACCCATGAGCTTTGAAACTATAATCGTCAGTTATAAGTTTGATCATGATACCACCACTGAACAGCTTTATCCTCTACCCCTAGTTTAGATTCATGTGGTTTGTATTGGCAATGGTTTAATGTCTTTTCTCTCGCTCTCTGACAGGTTCTCCGATGTTCCCGGACTGCACAGTTCCACAGGAAATCGTTGATTCGGTCAGATGGATCGCGGAGGCCACGTGGGCACCGTTCTCTCTCTGGATCAGATCCGCTCTATACGTTCTAAGAACGAGTACACCGAAGGCCCTGTGACATCGCCGGCATCATCGCCGTCATCTACGACATCGACGCGGCAACCATCTGCGCCATCATCGTGGCGCCCATCACCACCTCCACGGACGCTGAAGCACGAGAGGACTCACGAGGTCATTGTGGTCAACGTCAACAACAACAATTACGGAAGCAGTGGCACCAGTGGTGGTTTCTCTCCTTCCTCGGGAAGCTCACCACCTGTCTGCCATGTGGTTAGGATGCAGCCCAAATCGCAGATGGCGCCCTTGCGGCCTCTGTTGCCTCCCTCGGACACGCTCTTGATGTCAAAGCAGGCGAAATCGAAGGACGAGTCGTTGTTATCATCGTCCTCTTCATCGTCCTCTTCATCGTCGTCGCACCAGCTGATCTGTGAGAGCTGCGGGAAGTGTAAGTGTGCTGATTGCACTTCACCGAGGCCACTTCCCTCTCGTATGGTGTGTGACGGCCAGTGTGTGTGCTCAGCTGAGAGTGTGCTGGAGCATGGCACATGCATGTGCCTCGTCAAGGGCCTTTTCTACCATTGCTCGAGTGAGGGTGGAGATGATGCGGGTGACTCGTGTGCCGACCGGCCATGCTCACTGACACGGCCTCGCTGTCCTGCACGCTTCCTCTGCATGGCCCTCATGGCACCCATCTTCCCGTGCCTGCTATGCTACCCTCCCTGTAAAGGGTGCCTCAAAGTCTGTCAGGTGTGCCACGACCGCCTGCGTCGGCCAGGCTGTCGCTGCAAGAACTCAAACGCCGTCTACTGCTGGAGGGACGGCCAGGGACACACGCTCACACCAGGCAAACCTACCTGAGGACACACAAACGAGACACTAACAAACACGGAGCCGAAAACACAGGCACTAACACACACAGGATTAAGGGCTTATAATTATTATTATTACTTTTTGGCCCCATTCGGCTTCCATACTCAAGCTAAAACATGCAGAGCCGAATCTGTGCTAACACACAGCAGGGAGTCCAAATCTACGCTAACAAACACACTGAATGTGTGCCTGGCGTGTGCCGCTAATTAGTTATGCAATGTCAATATCATTATCGTGGATGCTTTGAAATATCGTCAGTGCCACTGTGGTGCAAGGACAGATGTGTCCTTGTTTTTGCCAGCATGACCAGTCCTATTATGCTCTGGTGTGCATTGTGCAAATATCACAAAACAGTGCTAAGATGTTGTCATATTGCAATATTAAAAGTGTAACACGGCACGTGCCTAAAAACAGCGCTAACATATGGTGCGGACCACAAACTGGGGGGTCCGCAGTCCCAGGACACACGACACCGATCTGGGAGGAAGAGGACGGACAACAATATCCTGTTTATGCTCTAAATAAGCCCCGCCTATTCCTCACCGATCTGCTGCTAGGAGGATGGAGGATGAAAACATAAAAAACCACTCGTTTTTCACTTGGCAGGTTTTTTTTTTTTCTTTTCTTTTTTTTAAAACAAAACCAGTGTTTGCCTTAAGCTGACTGTGGGTCTGCTCAGCTACTTGATAAAGAGACAAAGTGAAAAAGGGGAAGAAGAAGAAAAAAGACAGAAGAAGAAAATTTTTAAGTAAACGAGAGAGACAAACCGAACCGAATCTGTGAAGGACTGTCCGGCCAGCCTATAATACTGTAGCTGTTCTCAGATCGCCGTAGCAACCTGGTATTGTTCCCACACAGAGGGCTTCCCGTGCCTTCCCGCGGGTCATCTCCATGGAAACGACCCCTCCGTCTGGTAGTGTTTCCGGATGGACAGACGGGCGGACATTCAAACACACACACACACACGCTCCGTGGCATTTTGACTTTTTTTTTCTCCCTGTTCTTCTTGTTTTGTTGTTTCGTTTTCTCTCCCCCTTTCTCATATTTTTGTAAAAAAAAAAATTGTATGTTCAAATCCATCAGAGGAATCCTGGCTATTTTTTAAAAAGTTACAAAAAAAAGAAAATGTCTCTTTAAAAAAACATTTGTCCTTGTAAAAAAAAATATTTATTAAGTGAAGCTCTATTATTTTATGATATTTATTGCGAAACAAAGACAGTCTTAGATTTACTCATGTCTGAATATAACAGAAATATCAATACTGAGAAATTAAAGGGTGACACAAACATTATGTTAACTTTACTGCAGAAATATATGAATTAACTAATAACACATCGCCTCCTGTCTTTTTTTATACCTCTCTCTCTCTTAACCTGCTGGAAATGTCCCATGTGTGTGTTGTGTGTCTTCCTCAAGACTTTATTCACATAAGAGCACATAAGGAAAAATGAATTATTCCTTTCTCTCTGTCTGTACATCTCGCAACAGGTTTTCTTTCACTTTGTCACTTCTTTTTTTCACTCTTAGTCTCTCTTCTTTCATAATTTGCCTTTCTTTTATTAGTATACTTTCTGTTTGTGTGTGTGTGTGTGTGTGTGTGTGTGTGTGTGTGTGTGTGTGTGTGTGTGTGTGTGTGTGTGTTATTTAATACCATAAACATTATTACCATAAACTCTATAGATTTCTTCACATAACTAAACACACACTAAAGCACTTGGACTTTTTCCCCTTGATTTGATTCATAAAGTGTTAAGAAGTCGTGACAACACAGCTTCAGCTCTGAGAGAAAGAGAGAGAGATGAACTCTGGGTCAGAGCCTGGAGCAGCAGGAACTGAGCAATAAAAGAAGGCAGAGATAAACACACACACTTTATGATCGGTACACAGGTGGCCACAAGACTGATGGTGGACCAAACTGAACACACACACACAACACCTCAGACAAAAATAACTAATCTACCTCAGACACTTATCAAGACAAAAATTCACCTCAGAAAGATAAAACAACCATTTAGCATATCAGTTTCTGCTAATACTAACTACTGAACTGTAGGACTCTATGCTAATGCTAACATCGTTCTGTGGAGATTTTGACAAAAGGTCAAGAATTTAAATCAAATTTACCTTGATAAATAACTCCATAACCCACATATAGGTTCATGCTTATGTTAATGCTAACAGCATACTTGGAGAATTTAAGCTAACAGTAACAATTTACTCTTTTAATCAAACTTAAATCAAACCTTAATTCTATAAGCCGTAGGTTTATTCCACTGCACTGTTGGGATTTAAGCTACTGCCAACAACATATCCTGTGAGAATTTATGCTAAGGCTAACAATTTACTCTTTTAACTGCCCACAGATTATGCTAATGCTAACACCTTGCGGCTTGGTTTTTGCTGGTGTATGAGAATGTAAACAGAGGAAAGTGACTGGTAAAGATTTGAGGAATACTTATAGTGTTGATGTGACTTTAAAATACATATTTAAACATTTATAAATTGTTTCGAGTCCAATGAAATTTAGCAAACGTCGAACAGCCATTTTGTGCCAGTGAGGAATCTGTGTTTTACAACAAGATTGTTTTAGTGGCTTAGACAACAGCAATGAGATGACTCCCAAATGGAGCTGTGTGTGTGTGTTTTCTCTCCCCGCAGGAATGCACCTTTTGTCGCACTAAAAGCCTTTTGTGTGGATTTGTGGCCCATTTCCTGTCAGAGCTGTGAAGAGCCATTTGGCTTTCACACACACACAGATTTAAACTCTTCACACACCCCACACACACTAACAGGTTTGAGTACACATCATTCACTTGTGATTTTAGATACACAAAGACAGCTAAATGCTTTACAGATGCTTACACACACACACACACACACACACACACACACACACACACACACACACACACACACACACACACACACACACACACACAAATAGTGCATACAATCTAATACGCACTAATACAGTTTTACACAGGGTTGTAAACTCAAAGCACACACATTTTACACACAGCAGGCACTTACATGTTTTAAACTATGCACATATTTTACGCACACACACAGTGTTCATAAATTCCTTAGTTGATCCAGTCAGTGTGCGTCAAAAATCCCCAATGTGTGTGTGTGTGTTTTTCTTTGTGTCTCACGCCCACACACTCTCTGTGAGCGGAAAGAGAACTTGACTCCATTTCCTCGAGGTGCTATTTACAGCTCTGACCTCCCCACACACACACACACACACACACACACACACACACACTCTGGCTGCTGCATGTACCAGCACGCTCGGAAACAGGGTGAGTCATATAGGAAGCTACACACAACCACACACACAAGCTCTCTTTTGCTGGCTAACCTGTCTGACCACAAAGATCACACACACACACAAACACACACTAACAGTTCAAAACTGAAACTCAGCTTGGACAACCAAACCTTGCATAATTCATTCTTCCCGTTATACTCTGTGTGTGTTTTGGCAGTGGCTTGCTTTGGCACACTTTGTAACAAGTACCAGGAATTGTGGTAAAAATAAATAAAGATTAGTGAAGTGAGATCAATCACAACATTTTTAATGTTATTGACAAATGTTAGAATCCCAGGATGTGTTCAATGTGTTGGATTGAATTTCCTTTATTTATTAATATTAAATTTAACATCTTTTTTAAAAAATATTTCCTTTTAATTGTAAAACAATTACATTTTCGAAAACAATTTTAAATATTGTTGTTATTGTTTTTTTAAATATGTTAATACATTTGTTTAGTTAGTTAATATGTTGTTTTAGTTATTATTTATTTCACTTGTTTGTCTTTTTCAGTTAGCTAGCTAGATATTTTATGACAAAAAATGTTTTTATTGTAATGTGATAATGTGTATAACTGATTTCATAATCAAAATATTTGTAATATATTGGCAAAACAGCATTACTATACAAATAACAAGCAAGTGCTTTATATACGAACATAAACTGAGAATAGCTAAATACAGTCAGATTGATAGCAAACATCAAATTAGCTGAAAAAAAAACTTTAGTAAAGTTAATTAAGTTAAATGCATTGCGCTTGGTTTCAAAACAGAGATGATTTTGAAGGTAGCAGAAAGTCCACTAACTCCGCAATCAGAAGGTTGCGAGAGAACTGCAAAATGTAAATGCCAAAATGTTAAAGCTCTGTGTTGTTCTCTTTCTTGTGTATTCGCTTAAGAGCTGAATCGTTCATCCGTTGAGTCGTCGGTCGAGTTTCTTTGTGTCGTTGATCCGAGGACTAAAGGTTTAGGACAAACAGGAAGTGAATGTGGAGGAGGTTCTCTTGGTTCTCTTTTAGTAGCTGTAACTTAAACGTTTTTTCCTTTTTTTCTCTCAAGACTGCAGGAGTGTGTTGCCTGTTTTTTTTCCTCTGGTGTTTGGTAAAACGTTGAATCTGTTGGCCGTTGAGTCGTGTGTTGGGCTGCTTTGTGTTGGTTTTGGTCGCTGGAACATTTGCTGCTCGGCATACAAAGCGAGGCCATGTGAGAGGCATTCACAGTTCACTTAGATTCACTGGGTTTCTCTCTCTCTCTCTCTCTCTCTCTCTCTCTCTCTCTCTCTCGTTGAATGAGTTCATCCTGAATGGGCCTCAGCTTCCGTCTTTGCCGTGTGTGTGTGTCTGTTCTTCTCATTGATTCAGTGATTCCTTTCATCAGCATGCCTTGATTGATTGCAGCCTCTTCTGCGATCTATACAGGAAGTATTTCACAACCCTACACACACACACACACACACAAAAGGAAAGATGACTGATGTGGCCTAAAGATAACATCTCGTCAGATTCAGTCAGTAAGATACGTGATGTGTGTGTCGGGGGGAGAGAGAGAGAGAGAGAGAGAGAGAGAGAGAGAGAGAGAGAGAGAGAGAGAGAGAGAGAGAGAGAGAACAAAAGCATTTCTTTGGTGTTATCATGGGGCAACACCATTTTAAACAATGCCCCCTCACCACCCCATCCCCCTACCCGGGGCTGTTAACCCCAACAGGAGCCACTTCCTGTGCTATTTATACGTAAACACTGTGCTCCAGTCTTGCAGGACAAAGGAAATGATCAATACACCCTCATCCCCAATAATACACCAGGCTTTTTGCAAAAAAAAACAACTTGTTTCTGTGTGTTGCAGTGTGTCGTACTTGTTTCTGTGTATTTGCAGTGAGATAATTTAAAGTCATTTCTGTCAGGAATTTATACTAATATTATAGACATATTTAGCGGATAAATTAAGCTTGTATGTGTTAATTTTTAGCAATATACACAAGTTCAATATCTTATATAATGCAACAGATTAAAATTAGCCAAGAGCTAAGCTCCATAAACGTTTATTTATCTTATGTATAGCTTTAGTTATCTGGCCACCTTGCCAACTATTTATTTTGCTGACATGCTCCATTGACAGGATCTCTGTCTAGCGCTGGCTAGCTGGCTACATCAAATATCAGATTTATTAGAAGTGTTAGCTAACGAGATGCTTATTTGTCTTCTATATCTTATTGTGTTTAACAGACTGACCATAGCTAACAAAGCTAATCAGGTTAAGCCTTTAGCTGTCTTCTGTGTAACTCAACCAAGCTGACTACATTCAATACCTTGTTTTTTTGCAATTAGTAGCTAACTAGCTGTTATTACCTCCTTTATTAGAAGTTAGCTAACAAGAGGCTTATGTTTAACTAGCATATTACCTACATTTATCTAGCTAGCATGTCTTATTTTTATTTATCTACCTTCTGTGTAACTCTAACCTACTTTGTTTATTGGAGTTAGCAGCTTACTAGCTGTCTTTTTTGCTAATGTGCGTAAGGCCCACTGTGTAACACTAGCTAACTAGCTATCTGTAAAATGTGAACAGTGTGGTTTGGGGCTCGTCTACTGACAGACGACAAGTATCGGAACAAAGATTTGTGTGTAATTTAGTGTTTTTGTGTAAAAATATTAAAGTTTGGAAAATGTCTGGAATAATATTAGAGGCTTAAAATTATACCGTCTTTGTGGTGTTTGTGTTAGAAAGAGGGAGTTTTTGTTTTTTTTTAAAGATTTGACTATACATCCACACAGATGGTTCCTGTCTAGTGGGCTTTTTCAGTTAACTTCCGTACTGCTCCCCTCCTCCTATTCTCCTATCCCCTCTTTATCTATCTGTATCTCTTTCTTTTTTAAAGGCCTGGAAGTTGTCTTTTATTGCCCAGTTGTTCGGAAATGACCTAGTGCCCTTGATTAGATAGGGCAGAGTCCTATCGGCCTCCGTCAGCTTAAACTGTCTGCCTCTCTCTCGCTCTCGCTCTCTCTCTCTCTCTCTCTCTCTCTCTCTCTCTCTCTCTCTCTCTCTCTCTCAGCATGGTTGCTTGTGTGTGTGTGTGTGTGTGTGTGTGTGTAAAGAGGATAACAATAGAGGCTTTAGCATGTCCTGCTTTCCGGTCAAGATGGGGGCGGTGAAAAAGAAAGAGAAAGGGGAATGGAAGTGACAAAGAGAGAGCGAAAGAAGAAAAGAAAGAGGGGAGGCCAAAGATACCCAACATACAATATTCGTAGTGAAAGTGGTTGATACGAATGACTGTGATTAAACAAGTGGTTTTGGGTGTGAGACGTTGTGTAGGTTTGTTCACACTTCTAGCAGCTTGTGTTGTTTGTTAGTGAGTATGTATATGAGTGTGGGTTAGGGGGTATGTGTTTGTTTTAAAGTGTGTAGCAGCGTGTTAGAAAGTATTTACGTATGTCAAGTGTATGTGTGTGTTAAATAGTGAAGTATGTATTAAAGTGCCTTGTTTTAGTCTGTGTTAGGGTATGTAGGTTTGTGTTCAAATGTTTAGTATCACTTTTATGCGAATTTATGGGTGCCAATGTACACTTTACAATGTATTTATTTGTAAAAGTGTAGTAGAGTGGAGCTGTGTGTGTATACATTAAAATTTAGAATGTATCACAGGCCATATAATGGTCTTAAAAGCTGAAACAAAACTATCAGCTGTTGGAAGCCTGAATGTTAGATCACAGTATTGCTGATTCCACTAATCCTCTTCAAGCTCTTTTCATCTCACTGTGTGTGAGAGATGAAATCTCACCCATCCACCTAACAACCCCCACCCACCCAACAAACTCCCCTATCCCCAACAGTCCCGCTTCAACAGGTGAGTCTTTCAAATGCGTGATAACATCCTGCTATTGCCTCTTTATTGATCTGAGCTGTTGCCTTTCAATGGCCCTCTTCTTTTAAAGAGGCCTAAAGCTAATCACAGCCATTGCTCGTTACGACCCCACAGACCCTGGGGGAGTGTGTGTGTGTTTTTGTGTTTTGGGGAAGGGTGAGGGGGCATCATTTCCTGACAGATCAAACACCACTATGGGTGGTTAATTTATTGCCCTATTCATTCCAGCAGTGCTGATTCTACATTAAATAGAGGGCGGTGATAGGTTTAGACTTCTGGAAGAATTCCACAATGCTGATTAACTCAAAGGAAAGAGCTCTAGAATTCTCTAATAATTCCAGTTCTAGAACTCACTCACTGATTTCACAGGCAGCTCCTGTATGTGGTCTGGAATGGTGAATAGTTCAGGTTGAAAGATGATATAGCTGAATGTTCTGGAATTTTTTAAAATTCGGGAATACCTTTAAATAAAGCATAACAGCATCTAAAACAATATAGATAGATAGAGAATATCCATAATGGATTTGGTGTTTATACTCATGCATAGAATGCATTAAATAGGAAGTCGTTGTTTGATGAGAGTTTGGTTTAGGACATGTCCATACTTGTGTGTAATGGTGTTTATGTGGCCTACAGAGTGAGTAAAAGTGTATAGCTTGGGATGTGTCCATTGTGGACTAATGTCTATGTGGCATATATAGTAAATAAGTTGTGTGGTTTGGGATGAATCCATAGTGTGGTCTATATAGTAGAAAGTTTGTGTTTTTTGGGATGTGTCCACACTGATGTCTGTGTAGCAGATACAGTAAATCAGATATGTGGTTTGAGACGTTTCCAAAGTGGAGTAATAGCTGCGATGCATTTCTGATGTGCCCTGTTGTGTGTGTTTGTGTGTCCATAGTAAACTGATGGTGTTCAAATCCATATACTGCCCATATTCCTTGTGTTCCTTAGATTAGTGTGCTACAAACCGTAGTGCACTTGATTGCGGCTACGTAGTGTGTGCTAGAGCCGGCAGGAGGTTGACTATATGACCTTTCAGGATGTAGAATATGTGCTATCCAGAAGAATATTTTCTTTCTAACAGACATTTTGGGAAGCGACGATTTATGTGGCCTACTAACGACAGGACCCTGAGGAACGGAGCACTGCAATCAGAACCCAACTTGAATGGTTTTCTCATCCTGCTTCACACACACACACACACACACACACACACACACACACACACACACACACACACACACACACACACACACACACACACACACACACACACACACACACGCATACACCAAAGTCCCTATAACACCAAAATCACTGACAGAATCACATTGGGAATATTTAGGGCAGATGAATGCTTTGCAATGGAGGAGAAGCCAGGGCACCAGACACACACACACACACACACACACACACACACACACACACACACACACACACACACACACACACACTTTGAGTCGAATTTCAGTTTGGCTGCTGAGCACGCTGTCCACGCTTCAGTGGAGCTGAATGGAAAAGTCCGGAGAGCAGGAAGTTTTTGATTAGCGGTTTGCCTGGAGAGAGAGAGAGACAGCGAGAGAGAGAGTCTAAAGTTTTTTCTTGGATCCCCGCCCACTCTCCTTCTGCAGAACGTATTTAAATTTTGGGCCTCCAAATGAAATGGACATGCCACAGTCATCCAAACTGTTTTTTTCCCCTCTTAACCACGACCAACTCAGCAGGGAAAAACACTGAGCACACACGAATCAAATGTCTGATCTCCAATCAACTCAAATAAATCACATTATTTTAGAGAACACTTTAACCAAAAATGAAACCTACACAATTTCCCCCATAGACTAGCTAGAACTGAAAAGCCAAGACATGATCGGTGTCTGAAATTTGCTTCATTCACAAATCAACCACCTTGACAAATTTTCAATATCTCACTACCATATATGGACTTTTCTTCATTTCCTCACTCACTTCGATTTTGATTCTTACACTAATTAGCTTGTTAGTAGTATCACTAGTTAACTCTAAAGACATTTTGATTACTCTAGAAACATTTTGATTACTTTTGATCTTAAACAATTGTTAAAGAAATTGGTCACTACACACCAACACACGACCTGTGACATGATCTTTTTAGTTAGTGTCTTTACTGATTAGCTACCTGTGTAGATCTGCAAAAAAAAAAAACACTAAACAAATAAGCTAACAAAGAGAAAGCTAGTAAAGAAACAAACGAAAAAAACATTTTGGACTAAATATTCAATACATATTTTGGAACTTATTGAAGCAGAATAGTTTTTTTCTCTGTCCTATAAATGTGGAGTGTGACAATGCGTATTAGCTAAATGTGTATTCCACATTTATTCCAATCCCTGTCGTTTAGATACGTACTCACTCTTCTGTTGTCTGTTTGGACATTGGCTATTAACTGTGACGAGTCATTATCTGAAAATATCACAGCCAATACTTGTTTATTACATGAGCCTAGTAAAGTAAGTTAGTAAGTAAAGAAACTGCGTTCTTGCTACTTGTTTAGCCTCATGCTAACTGCATTTTATTCATATCAAACTCACTACAGGACATAATTTCTCTCAGGAATAATTTCTCTCTGGTTAACTAGAAACTATCATGCTAGTTTTATGAGGAGATTTATTCAGTGTCAGAAACACATGCAATAAATGCAACTAGCTAACAGACTAGCCATGTTCTGTGATAAGCCTGAGGTAATTGTTATTTATTGCTTTTGTTATTTCTCCTATATAGGAAACTCATTAACAACAATTTTAATACTTTGATGCTTCATTACACCGAAGAATTGCTCAACAGAAAATATTTCTCTTTTCTAAGCTCTGTTTGTTTGATAAATTCCCTGTCCTGAACATGGCCTCTGTTTTTTTGTATCTTTGTCCTGGCTGTAACTTGGCCTCGTTGGCTTTAAGCCAGACAACACATTCAACAACTAAACTCGCTGATCTCAGATCTGTGGGTATTTCTATCTCACAATTATCTTCAATCTTTGTATACTGATTCCAGGTCAGCAGTTCTTTCTTGTGAAACCCCCACCCCCCTCTCTCTTAAAGCCCCTGGGGTAGCACGTATCAAATGTCCTAATGGAACTGATCCAGGATCAGATTTGGCCCTTTGCCTGCAACAGAGATGATTATATATAAGAAAGAGCGCTGATCCTAGATCAGCCTGGAGAAGCTTTGTGAAAGGTCCAGCTCTCATGTTTCAGCATGTGAAAGGAGACAGGAAGTGTGGATGTGCTGCTGGTAGCGACCGAGTCTACTCTTATTACCGGCTCTTTCAAAGCAACTCCATGCTCCTGTTCTTTTCTTCTTAGCTTTCACGTTGTAGAAAGAGTCTTAGTTTCATTTCCTTACACAAGAATCCACCTGTAAACAAGCAGAGAGCACAATGCTACTACCAGTACGACCGTTTTCTATGTCCTATTGTGTTACTTACATACCAACATATAATCACACCCACAACCTCAATTAACCACTTCTGTATAATATAATGTCATGTAACTATTTTGTTTCATTTAGTGTCCTCCACCCTTCAAAATAATTTTCTCCCTACCACTTTTTTTCTTTTCCCCAGCAGTAACAATAGCTGTATAATTATGTCATAGAAAATTAATCGTTCCTTTCCATAGCACTATCAATAGGTTAATAATACTAGTTACATACTATGACTACTCAGTGACTCAGATTCCTTGTTCCTGTAAAAAAATGATTACATCTTCATAATTACATGCACAGAATAATCATTACTCAGTTACAGGATTAAACTAGAAAACAAAACAAAAGAAATGCTGGATATCCTGTCACGTTTATGCAAATTCAGTTCACTGAAAAGGCTTCAGGCTTCAAATGTTTGAACGTTTTGCAAACGCAAATCAAAACCCAGCTCAGGTACATACTACATCCTGACATTCAAAAGAATTATAGGGGGAGAAGAAAATTCCAGAAATTGTCAGGTAGGTAAATGTCAGTGTTTTTTAATATATATTTTTTAATTGGTTGGATATCCAGCTCTTGGAAGCTCAACCTACGGGCTTGTGCATACTTGATCGATAGCTACTTGGTCTCAGGCAGAATAATTCTGTACTTAATAGGATGTTAGTTACAACCAGTGGTGTCAGTGCTTTGTAGGTATTCTAGCGAAACATCTTGGTTGGCTATTTGCAAATTCCCACACACCTCCCTGCATTATCTTACCATTAAACAGGGGACAGTACATCCTGCAGGACATATAGTAAGACCCAAAGTCTCAGACTACACTGAAAATCTGTGATTTTTAAAAAATGTAAACATTTTAGAAAATTCAACAAAAACAAACAAACAAAAAAAAAAAAAACTTTTTTTTGTCAAATTAAATCATAATCAGAAATACTTTACTAATCCCCTTGGGGAAATTGTGTTTGTTTCCACAGCTCCAAGTCACCAAAATAAGAATATATATACACTATGATAATATATGTAAGATTTAAAAAGTTATACAGGTAGATGTATTGTTGCACAGTAAGATATATTGTTTTACGAAGTCTGATGGACACAACTAGAAAAGATTTTCTGTGTCACTTTCTGGAGCACCTTGGTTGAATGACGAAGTCTAAGATGTCCAGTAGCTTAGACAACATCCTTCTTCACCGGGCCTACAGATGATTGTTCAGTCTAGTCACATCAGCTACCTTCAGTCCTGTAAGAACAAAAAAATTAATCTTCTAGATTCAAGATGCTGCACAAATTTAAATTTAAGCAAATTTGTGCTTTTGAATTTTTTGCTTTTGCTCCTTTCAACTGAAATAGACTTGTATAGAACCAGCCAGATACATATTTTAAAATTGTTGCTCATGATGCATTACATGGCAGTGTAAGACACTTAGCGTTCAGTGCTGTCAGCCCTCTTCCACATACATAAAGTCCAGTAGAGATTAGCTGCATCCAAATATCCATACATTGTAATTTGAAGAAAAATAGTTTTTGGCAGAACCCAATGTGAAATGTACAAATGTAAAATATCAGTTGGACATGCAAATGTGCCAAAATTACACCATAATTAACCATCTTTGTCAAAATAAACAAACAAACAAACAAATAAATAAATGCTCCGTTACGTTACTGATCTTTGTTTTTAAAGTTACTTGTAAAATATCAATAAACCTTTTATGTAAATTCTTTTCCTGTAGAAATATTTCCAGCTCAATTGTGATGAATGTTTAGTGCGCAAAGTTACAAACAAGCTCCCAAGTATAAGAATATATATAATATAATTCATATAAGATTAAGTATAATATACTTCATTCTGAGGCAAAATTAAGAATTTAAATTGTGCATTTGTAATATACAGCTGCAGATAATTCTTGGTTGGTAATTTTAGCGGAAACACCACATAAACCCATAATTGTTTATTTATCAACTTAGTTATCTGAAATACACACCTAGTGCCTGCATGTATCTGCTATTCATTTAGCTTTCAATTTTGTGATGGTGAAAATGTGTAAAACGTGTTATAGGGCTGCTTTTCATCTCTTTCATTCCTTTCTTCTTAGGCTACTTTGAACCCAGGGCTTATACTGGAAGAGTAATAAACATGCACACAAGAAAAAAGAAAAGAAAAGAAAATGCTAGAAGAAAGCAAACATGCCTCAGGCTGGCGTCCTGCTACTGATGTTTCAGATGCAGCTAAATCAGAAACAAATGCCTGCTTGCTAATATTATTCCATATTCATAACAGAGATAGGTAGTCTCTTTAAGAAAACAGACCTCTGAAGAACCTCTTGAAGGTTTGAAGAACCACTATGCTCTAAATATATTTGATACTTTTAACACATTTCTGTTTATAATCATATTTTTTTTAATTTTCAAAGCTAAAATTATTTGCCAATTGTGTCACGTCCTGTCAAAAACTTTAATTTCTGGCTTGCTTTACCAAGTTTTCCGTCCAAAGTAATGGTGATTTAAACATATTAATTTTACAGAGAAATTTTGGATCAAATTTTAACTCATAAAAATTAGTTGGAATTAAAAAAAAATTAGTCAGACTAATATTGATCATACAATATTAATCAAATTTTAGTTTTATGACTTCATTCTCAAGTTAGAGATGAGGAAACATGAGAGCTGGGGAACATGCTGTATGGATGAACATCAACACAATGTGACCTGACACCAAATTTTAGCCAATTTTGTCAAACAGGGAAATTTCTGTAGCCGATTTCTTTATTGAATCTTAGGCGAAAAACAGGTTTCCTCATTAGTTCCAGTTTTGTACAGGGTTACTTTCCTCTGCTTTGGGAGTTAAAGTAAAGAAATAGCTCATTCTAATAAGTCTTGGAAGAACATTTTTTTATGGTGTGGTCAATGTTGGAGGTGAGGTACATGGGTGTGATGAAGTATATTTATACCACAGAGATGATGATTACTTAAATTTAAAGGCGTTAACTTAATTTTTAACAACAGCAGCTCTGACAGTAATGCTGTATACAAGGCAAATAATGTAATGCCCTTCTTCTAACATCCAGAACAAGAGCTACGTTCTAGTTATTGAGTAAGATTTTCTACATGAGATATTTTACGCAAAAGCAGCTTTAGAGAAGCATATAAATTCGGGAATTAAATTGTAATGGATAAATTTATTTCTAATGAGCAAGCCGGAGATGACAATGGCAAATTAAAAACTCCCTGGGAGGTTATGAGGAATAAATCAAACTCAAAAGGGAACTCATCCACATTTGGGTGACACCCGACAGTGCAACAATAATTGATTTCCCTTCAGTTTATATGGTATATGATCAAAAAGTGAAAATGCGTGATCAGGAAATTGTTTTGCTTTGACATGAAGTTGAAGCTATTTTGTTGAAGTGATTTTGTTGAACTATCTATTGATGGAGAATAAACTGTTTGTGGTGATTGCAGTCCGACTTTATGACTTCTAAGTGATACAACAATCCCATGTATCTCCTGGCTGTCCATGTTAAGCCAAGTGATAAGATTAAAGATGAAAGATTCTGACAATAATGCAGAATAACTGTAGTGTAGTTTAATTTAACTGTCAGAATTTCAAGAAGTAAAATTGTAAGAATCTTTATTTATAGATCAAATCAGATTTGAGATTTATAGATTTATCAGATTCAAACATTTGGAGAGAGAGAGAGAGAGAGAGAGAGAGAGAGAGAGAGAGAGAGAGAGAGAGAGAGAGAGAAGGGATTAAGGAAGAAGGAAAAGTGGAACCAGCTGTTTGGTCTTTACAGCGTCTTGACTATCGAGACTCATAATAGTTCAGAGTTTTGCTTCAATCAAACGCTTGATTGGTCTTTACAGGAATATTAGTCTTGTTCCTCCTCTTTTATTCACCTTTTTAGAAATGCACGGTGGTGGCGGAAACCGATTGCAGCGATAATAGTCTAAAAATATAAAAGCTCTGTGGGCTTCCAGTCCTTTCTCCTTTCTTCTTTTCTTCTGCTTTTTTCCCCTAAAAAAATATGGAGGTGTTTCCAACCCCCCCAACCACCTCCTGGAACACAGGTGTCGGTTGGAACGTTAACACACACACGCACAAGTTATAGTTCTGGTCCAGACAAAACCGCACACACATCTGGTGTCTGCTGTATATATATATATATATGGAGCTGCAGAAATGAAGCTTTAATATTGTTATATTGTTGATGCTACATTACATGTCCATGTTTAGGATTCTACATAAAAATTAATAAAGTTGGGCTTACTTACAAGTTACAAGTTGTAACCCATCCCTCATAATTAGTATGTAGTTAGAAATTTGGTTAGCCTTTGATTCGGAGTCTAATTACAGGCCAACTAAGGAAAATGTTAATATTTTCTAAAATATTTATTTTGTTTTCGCTGTGTAGAATTTGAATTGTTTGAACAGCTTGATAACCAAGGTACATACAGTATTATATGACGGTTCTGTCAGATTCTCGATTCCGTAACAACTGATACAGGGACTTGTGCCAATTTATTGATTTTCTGTGATTAAATGTTTATTTAGCTTCTTTTTTTTTTACGACTGTTGCTATGTAACAGTTCAAAGTAAAGCTTTAAGCTTCAATTTTAGGATATGTGGAATTCTTCAGGACAGAGAAGTTTCTTAAGCTGAAGTTTCTTAACATACTTTAAAAGAGAGAAAAAACAGGATAGTGAAAGAGCAACATTTTATAGAAGTTTAGATTCCAGAATGTCCATTGTGCTTACACAAATAAATAAAAAGAAATGAATTGAATTGAAGGTGCTATTATTTTGTGGAAGTCTCATAAATTTTAAAGGTAACTAATCATTAAATCATTCATTAATTAATTTGCAATTTCAGCAAATTGCTGCACTACAAGAGGAATAAAACACACACACACACACACACACACACACACACACACACACACACACACACACACACACACACACACACACACACACACAGAATGTTTTCCTTATGGCTTATTCTAAATATTAAGGCCTTTCTAATAACTTTTTTGGGGACCAGCAGCTTTGTCCCCGAAATATGCGGTCCCCATTAAAAGCTGAATACAAAACCACTAACACACACATACACACACTGTTTTGCTTTGTTTTGCTGCGTTTCTGCTAATTAGCTTTCGCTGCTAATTACTGTAATTCCCGGACGTTGAGTTCCGAGCCATTTCCAAACACACTTGGACCGGAACGACACGTAATTATACACATGCTTCCACTCTTCCTCCATCCTTCACCAACACAATTAGCCTTTCATTACACCAGAGTATGTGTGTGTGTGTGTGTGTGTGTGTGTGTGTGTGTGTGTGTGTGTGTGTAATTGTGTGTGTGTGTAATTGTGTGTGCGTGTGTGCGTGCTGTGGTCTGATCGCAGTGTTTTGCTGTAGGCTCTGTGGTGCAGGTGATGCGTTGCATTTTACCCACCAATTGCTAACAAATTAGCACACACACTCACAAACACACACACAAGTATTCAAGTCTCTTTCAGGCTGGTATCATTATACCTAGATAACTTCCTCCCTCAATGATTAGCCAAAGATAGTCGTGTGTGTGTGTGTGTGTGTGTGTGTGTGTGTGTGTGTGTGTGTGTGTGTGTGTGTGTGTGTGTGTGTGTGTGTTTGTACATCATGGATGCCTGGGTGGCATTGTGTTTAATACAGCGTTTGTGTGTTTGAATGCAGCTTCAGTCTTAGTTTTGTGTGAGTGTCTGTAGGTATGTGTATGTGTGTGTCTGTATGTATGTGTATGTATGTAACACAATTAATGATATAAAGATGATCTATTGTTTTATCAATAATAATGAGTTTATAATTGTTGCCCTGATTCTATTCAGTTGTTACCTTTTAAATCGATCACATCCATCAAAACTTTCACACCGCTAATAACGACAATGAGGAATTTGTACATTGCCTAGGGTTAATACTGTACATGCCTTCACTACCTAATTACAATCTGAAACTTTCCTAAAGTACTGATCTTATACGTTAGTTCTTTCTTCAGTCATGGTGAAGGTTTAAATAGTTGTCAATAGTGTGACCCATGAAGTTTTAACTGATGGAGTCTTCAATAATTATGAAAGAAAAGTGAATGTTCTTTGATAAACACAACACACAACACTCTTGCATTTGAGCATAGTGTCCTTGGCATGCTTCGTGGATCTGTGGGCAAATGTCCAAGCTGCTTCTTCTGCTGTCTCCTGTATCAAGCTATAAATCTTGTTTGGACACACAAACATAATGCCAGGCAAGTCCCGACCGGCCTTATTTCCTCTTGCTTAGCTGAGATCCCGTTTCTCTTAACTCCCCACTGAGAAAACACATTGACCACTGCGACACACACGAGCACACACACACACACACACACACACACACACACACACACACACACACACACACACACACACACACACACACACACACAGACACACCACTTTGCATTTAAAATGTCATGCATTCCTATTATGATGGTAAATATTAGTCACACACACACACACACACACACACACACAGTGTCCCTCTGTCTTCTCTTCTGTAGTTTTAGTGTTCTTGCCTGATATTGACGTGTGTGTGTGTATATGTGTGTGTCTGTGTGTTCCACAAAGTCATATAACATTCCATCTGTGTTTTCAAATATGTCATTAATATCATATTAAACCAGTGAACGTGTGGAGGTGTTGGTGTGAAAGGTCTCGAGACGTGTGTTGAACCATGAGTCACAAACTCCGACTGACAAGTAACATCATATCAATAAGAAATAACACTCATAAAGAGAGAAATCAGACTAAAAATACTTCTCTTCTTCATCTATTCTTATAGATAGTCTAAAGTGTAATAATTATGCAAAAATGTATAATAACTAATAGTGAAGGAGACATTTATTTAATATTTACATTTATTACGTTTATCTTGACTTCCAAAAAAATTTCTCTATAATGTTTAACTTAATTGACTTTTTAAGTTCCAGAGAGCAGCTGATGAGGAAACAACTGCTGCTACAGTATAACGAAAGTAATGTGGATGGTGCACAACATTCAAATGTACCTAAAAATAAATTAAAAAAGTTGCAATTTTTTTATAAATGAAAAATTGTAATCGCGCGCGCACACACACACACACACACACACACACACACACACACACACACACACACACACACACACACACACACACACAAATACACACAAACACACAAACCCTAAAAATTACATTTTTATAATTGCATTTTCTTTCTGGTGATCTTCTAAATACAGTAAGTCCCCGAAAGACTGCTTTGTGACCGGTTCCTATAGACCACATTCAACGCTGAATACACAGATAACATAAAGACAGTAATGTAGGAAATGCGTTCTATATTAAAAGTATTTGAGACCTCCTCTTTTCCCCCAGGTAAAAAACAAACAGTCCCTCAAGAACCACACACACACACACACACACACACACACACACACACACACACACACACACACACACACACACACACACACACACACAGTGAAAAGTGTGCCCTGCATTTCCAGGTACTTTTAAATTAGATTTTCCTTCACAGCTGACACAGACTCTCCATAAACTTTATACACATAGACACATCCACACACACACACACACACACACACACAGGGCAGAGGAAAAAGAGGGGTTTCTGGTGTTAGTTGTGGAAGATATTTTTCAGAAGCTTGTTTTAATCTTATAAATATTGCTTTAGATCATTTTCATCTGTCAGAAATGCATGTATACAATATATATATATATATAGAGTGTGTGTGTGTGTGTGTGTGTGTGTGTGTGTGTGTGTGTGTGTGTGTGGTACCCTCAGTTTATAACTCAGATACAGACACACAGTCAACATACAACACACAAACATATGTGCGGTGAAGCTGTGGCCGGAAACTTTGATAAACTTTCAAGTGCTGAAAAATGTTCTGTTAGCGGAAATGAGAGAGCAGCACTGAGAATGATTCCAATTTAAGAGCTCATTTACACACACACACACACACACACACACACACACACACACACACACACACACACACACACACACACACACACACACACCTATCCATCTTTTCCTTTGTCTCACTTTTTTCTCTGTCTCTTTATTGGTCTGTTTCTTCTCTCTCATCTCTCTCACTCTCTCACTCTCCATCGTTCCATCTCTTTCTGTCTGTGTAAGGAACATTTTTACGATGTGTTTTAACCAACCCCTACACACAAACACACACACACACACACACACACACACACACACACACACACACACACACACACACACACACACACACACTCATTTCCTGTGTCTTCCATCCGTTCCAGGTTTCCAGGAATCTGTGGATGTCATCAGCTCGAGCCCCCATCTCTCTGCATTCTGATTGGCCCAGCTAATAGAATGACCCCCGGTGCTGGCGTATGATTGGTCGATCTTATCTGAGCTGCAGGAAATTAACCTTGATAGCTTCCTACGCTAGAAGGAGATGGGAGATAATGTACATGAATTTTTTAAGTGTGTGTACGTGTGTGTAGGTGTGTGTGTGAGATTGACTTTAGGCACCGTACCTTCCCTTTAATGTCACTGTAAGATTCTTCATACGGTAACCAGATGTCTCTTGGGGAAAATTTTATTGCTATAATATCATAAAGTGCCATCAGAAGGAAAGAAATATGGCCAGGCATCAGTGTGTGACACACATGCTTCGTTGATAAATGGGTTTTTACAGTATATATACTTATATTGATACACACCCTGAAAGTTACAATAACTATCACATGCTTAAAGAAACAGGATGAAATAAGGAACGCGACATATTGAAAGCTTAGCAAGAAAATCCTAGCAGGTAGATCTCACAGGTTTGACTAAAACCTTTAGTGATTATCTTTGGGCTATAAACACAGCATATACAGACAAATCCATGGGGTTATGTTTTGTTTCATAGTTTTGCTTCACGTTACAAGGTCCAACACTGTTTGTATTCGACGTGTGACACATATTTCTGTCTGTTGTATTTAAATGTTTTAGTGTTGTCATCATTTTCTTGTACAAAAATGTTCACCAATTATCCAATCGCACTAAAAAGATATCCAACGAAGTGAAAAAATCAGTTCAGGTCCGTGAAAATGTTAGTTGAGCTAGCTGAGTCTCTAGCCCTATAGCTAGACTCCAGATAAATAATTTGCATAAATGCATTTGATTGGATAATTGAGGAGAGGATCTACTATGGAAGCTGCAATGGTTCATTCTTTGTTTTTTCCCCCCTTTTTTATATGTTTATCTTTCTGCTACAATATTTTATAAGTACAGTGATCCCTCGTTTATCGTGGTTAGTGGGGACCGGAACCCCTCGCGATAGGTGAAAATCCGCGAAGTAGGATTGGCCCTAAGTTTGACCTTTTCACTGATGGTCATCATCTTCCTCTTCCTCTTGGGCTCACTAGAGGAATCTTTCGCAGGGACACGGCGCTTAGGAGGCATTGTAAGGGCTTAACGAAAAGTCAATTTCGAACACAATACGCGAGACACAGTTGACAGCGTGAACGAAAGTGGCGAGATACAACAAGGGAAGAAGCTGGGAGAGGATGCGATGATGCGCAGCCAATCAGCTCGGATCTCGCGCCGGGAACCAATCATGTGCCTTGTTTGAGTGCCCGTAGGTATTTACAAAGCCTCTGAGAGAGTTCCTCTCTTTGTCTGGCATCCTGGGAAACCGTTTTTATTTTTATTTTTTGATGAATATTTTTGAAAAATCAGCGATTCTCTGAGGCCGCGAAATTTGAACTTCGACACTTGAACCGTGAAGTGGCGAGGGATTACTGTACTTGGTTTTGTCTGATGAAATGTTTTGCTAGTTCCGCTAGTTGCTGAACCCACGTCTATTGTATGTCTTTTCTAGACTTTTGGTATGCAACAAATACCAAACATATAGGTTTCAGGTTCAGTATAAAAGCTACTCATTATTTTAGCGTTTGTTTAGTTTGGAACAAAATGGTTGCAAATGTTTTTTTTTTTTTTTTTGGTTTTGGTATTAAGGAAATGTGGCATGAAGCCAGAAGAATCAATGGCAATACAACATCCTGTGAACATTTTTTTAAAATTATTTTTAATAGCTATAAGATTCACATTATCAATTATGAACAAGACTTATGCTCTGTTCTACAACTTTATTAAAGTGATTGAAGTTCTAGTAAATACAACAATTAAACATGACCTCTAGGGTCTGGGATAGAGGCTGAATTTCACGGTTTCTTTCAAGACCGTTTTGTCAGAGGTAATAAAAAGAGGGAGAGAGAGAGAGAGAGAGAGAGAGAGAGAGAGCGAAAGAGAAGGAGAGAGAAAAGCCTCAAAGCGGAAGAGGAAAGCAATATGGGCTAAAAGTATTTCTGAGTCTGTCATTATAGCTCAACCAAGAGGAACTGCAGTTTTTAGTGGGAGAGAGAGAGTGACGAGAGGAAGAAAGAGGAATAGATGTAAAAAAAAAAAAAAAAATAGATGAGCATAGGAGCTCATCTGATTTTTTGTGTGAGACGTGGCCCCCTTTTTTTTTCCTTTGGCGAGATTCTTGCCTAAAGAATGCTGTGCATTCTCTCTCTCTGTCTCTCTCAAGGTTTGACCTTTGGCCTTTCCGGTCATAAACTAGCCATGCGAGCGTCTCCATTCAGGGTTTCTCATGCGCAAATTCAACATCCGCATAATATCAGGTGGATAGAAAGCATCCTGCTGTTGATTTGTTCCATTTCTTCCAAACAGGCTGAAAAAGATAAAGCAGACAGTGTCTAATAATACGAGCAATTTTCGCTGCCACTTTTTTGTTGTATTAGGACCTGGTCTCCACATTGATAATGTTGCTCTCCAAAGCTGAGTGCTGTTGTTCCCACCACCCCTACAGCATCGGTCTGATTTCAGACTCAATTGATCTTATCGGACTCCGCATGTGCCTTTATCTTACATTCTCACAAATGCACACAGAGAACATAACCATATCAACTCACCATATTTGTGTGTTTTATTTATTAGTATGATGCTATTATGCAGAGTAAGTTACGCAACCTCACCTCTTGTATGTCCTACAACATTCCCCTTCTACTAATGGGAACTAATGATGTCATCACCCGTAACATCCGCATTGTTCCATCATCTGGAACAAGTGGCCCAAGTATGACTTGCGTTCACTTTCAATCACGAAGATCACAGCACAATTCAGTGCAACAAAACTCTGGGTAACGTTTTTTTGTTGTTGTTTTTTTTTAACCAACCCTACAGTAATAGACTTAAGTGTGTTTTCTATTCAAGCTTAAAAGCATGGATTTACTGCTTGATGTTATCAAAAAAACTCAATTTCTCACATTTTTACTCAAGAATGAAATACACTCAGCTGATTTTGCATAATCTGAATGCTATTAAAGACCAGGAATCTACTGAGGATACACTTAGTACTGATTGACAGTTATGGAGGAGAAATATTTTCTAATCCCACTCTCCAGCGTCACCCAGAAGCCAAGGGGTTTACTTTGGAGTCTGGTTCCTTTCAAGGTTTCTTCCTCATGTCATCTCAAGGAGTTTTTCCTTGCCTCTGGTTTGCTTCATTAGGGATCTGCTTTGTAACAATGTTTATTAAAATCACTATACAAATTAATGTTAAAGAAAATTGCACAGGGAATTCAGGAAATCCAATTAACCAGCCACTTAACTTGACTGAATGTTGCTGAATGCTACATGCTACATATCATGGCTACATGTTAGCTAGGTCAGAAACATAGTGGAAGTCAGTTCGGTATGCATGTGATATGTCTATAAGATTTGCAAACATCACAAAAACTTGGTATGGTCATGTGTAAATGTGTGTATGTGTGAGTCCAGGTTATTTGTTGGTGTTTATGTATGTGACTGAGTTAAGATATTATTTCTTTGAATATTTTTTTATTCAAATAAATTACAGATGTGATTACAGATGCACAAAATCAGACTTTTACAAAAAAAAAACAACGTTTGTTGGATAATGGTTATTATTTATTCAAGAAAATAAAATGTACATATTAAAAACATGCAGATATTCCCAGAATGTAATTTTGCTTAGTTATATAATAAAACATTTTAGAGAATTGTTTTTTTTTTGTTTTTTTTTAGTCAGATATTTGTACTAAAAATACATTATATACATTATATAAAACATTATATAAAATTGAGCAATTCTGTAGAAGCCTTTAATATTAAAGGCTTCTACAGAATTGCTCAATTTTATATAATGTTATAATAATGATAATAATAAGAGAAAAATAAAATAATAATAATAATATTTCTCTAATGAATGGTGATAAGGTCTAAAAAAAAATTCTTAGCTTTCAACCAGGAATATTAATCATTACTACAGAAAGGTCTTGATGTTTTGTTTTCGTGTTCAAAGGTGAGTCAGAGAGAGGAAGTCACCGAGAATTCAACACTGAAGTGCTCTGCATCCAATCAGGGTAAGTTTCCATCTAAATGTTTAGCAAATGTGGGGTAAATTTATGCAGTGGTAGACGAAAGGAAAATGTGACTGTTTGCTAAGGCATAATTTATTCCAAACATTTTTGTTTCCATCACCCGTTATCGCATCTTGTCTTGAGACATACACCATACTCCACACTTTCCTCTGATCAGACAAACCAGGTTCAGAGAGTTAGGTGCAGTTTCCATCCAGCTTTGCTTATATGCAAATTCAACATTTACATATGGATGACTAACCTCATACCTATGAAAATAAGTACCCAGATTTGTCCCTTCTTTCTGTTTTTCATGCTCAATATAATAGCTGTTGGAACACTTACAGTAACAAGTAAAAATAGCTTAAATATGATTCATTTTATAGAATAAACCAAATGTATGATTATTATACTCATATGTAAACATTCTTTACTTACTTACTTACTAAAAAATCAAAACTTTCTTCAAATAGAAGAGTACAAGCTTAAAATATAGCTGGTTTTAAGTATAAATTTAACAAATTTTCTGCAGTTATTTCTAGAAAGAAGTAAAATATTCCAATTTAAAATCTAAAAATTGAAGTAAGTAGAAAAATGTTAGAAATCTGTTTTTTTGTGATCTTAGAAAATACACAATAGACAAGACTATGTTTTGTAACTATTGTTATTTATCAAGAATTTCCTATTATGTGATTAGCATAAACCAAACATATGATTATTAGACTATTTCTAAACACTCGTGTTTAATAATTAGGCTATCAATTTAGCTCATTTTAAGCAGTTATTTGTAGAAAGTAAATTTCAATAGATTCTGTAATCTTATATTATTTTAATTTACATCATTCAGTGTAGCTAATTTTAAGTTTAAAGTTAGCTAATTTAAGAAGTTATTTCTAAAAAGAAGATATTTGTAGAAAAATTATAGAAATTAGTTAAATAATCTTATATCTATTTTTTTTTAGATCTTATAATAGAAAATGCCATAAATGTTTAAATTTAAAGTTATTTTTTATCTACTAAGGTATCATCATCCAAACCACCTAAGCTTAAACATTTATGATTTTTTAAAAATAATTCCTATGATTCTTACGATACTGTCAAATTTTCTGCATTTATCAGCTAACAAGCCTAAATAAAATTCACCCAGTGGAAAGGGTAATTCAAGTAAGGGGAAAAGACACAAATGTGAAAGTGGTTGCTTTCACTTTCATCTAGTAAACTCGCTACCATGCAATATTAATTACAATACTTGGCACACAAAGCAGCTAGCAGAGTAAACACAAAGTAAGATCTATTTATTAGCTCTAATATACAGACGAAAAGAAGCAAAATTGAACAGATTTGATTATAGAAATGTATTACTGTGATTCTTAAAGTAAAGGTTTTATTATTTTGCAACAGTGAAATTAAAAAAACAAAACAGATAAATCTCTGTCTTTTTTTCTTTCTAAGTTTCTAAAGGACTCTTAAATCATTAACAGTATTGAATGTAACATTGTTGTATAGAATAGCCAAATACAGCAAATGTACCTAGCCAGTGGTGTAGTCTAGTTTTTTGTAGTGAGTATACTGTGATCCCCCCCAGCCGCATACACACCCATCCTAGAGTGACACCCCATAGGCACCACCACACTCACTAATGCATAAAATATGCATCTACATGTAATTGAGAGCATTATTAAAGACTGCTTATGTGTTATCAACATTCCAATTTATTATAAGCAACAAAAGACAGTCAGCTGCATAAAACCTGTGCTCCAGGTCCCATATTCATATAACATTTAAGGCTAAATGTAATCAGACAGTTGGCAGCACCCATTGACTTTCACAGTAGGAAAAAATATAGACTATGAAAGTCAGTGTGTGCTGCCAACTGTCTGATAACCAACAATTTTCAAAATATCATCTTTTGTGTAAAACAGAAGAAATAAACTCATACAGTTTTGGAACAAATTGAGGGTGAGGAAATAACACAATTTTCATTTTTGGGTGAACTTTATACCTTTAAGAGCTACATTTAGCCTGAAATGTTATATGAATGTGGGACCTGGAGCACAGGTTTTATCAGCTGTTCATTTTCAATGTACATTTAAGAGTGAACAATAAACATTTGTTCAGTTTTATCACCAACACTCTTTCATTGCAGAATATTATGAACTGAATGAACTGGTAGTTTACAAAGCTTTCCAAATACATTTGTACTCGGGCTGTGGGTGAAGTGTCACCCAAAGCTGATGTAGCTTTAGGCGCAGGCTTCCGAAAACACTCAGAGTGTAGTTTGGGTCTGCTTTCGTTTTATATCTTCTTTTACATTAGTGAGTTCATTTCTAATTTGCGCCAAAAAACACTGCCAAGCAACTAATTTTCCTCCTTGGTAGGTGACGTCAGATCAAGTCACAGGCCACGGAATCCCCGATGGTCCAAAAACATTGGTGATTCGCAATCGCAACCACAGTCTGTGTTCGCAACACAGTGCGGGGTGAATTTATGAATGAAAGTTCTGTCACAAAACGATATTGTTACGTATCCTCACGCTTTTTAAGTGGGAATACGGAAATCCTTGGCCTTTCCTAGTGGGTATACGGAAATCCTTGGCATTTTCTAGTGGGTATATGGCGTATACCAGCGTATCACGTAGACTACACCACTGTACCTAGCTAACATTAAGGATTTTGTAATAACTAACTTTAAAAATATCGTTGATTTAATTTTGGTTAAAGGTTTGTAATTTTGAAGTGACCTCATCAGTCAATTCTCAAAATATAATTCAAAATATCCGAAAACTAAGAAAAAAATCAATGTAATTTCCTCAGTGAATTTCTTCTTCCAGTGATTGTCAAGCCTCTGCGGATCATGTGAATATTTTAAATATGTCATGGGGTGAATGGGTTTGTAACGTGAACTGTAGCTTATAGTGGAAAAGGCTAGGCAAAACTGCTGTAGATAATTAATTGATATTTTAATGTTCATTTAATGTTTTGGGGGGTTTTTTTGGAATTTTTTTTGGTATTTTCTCTTTTTTAAAAATCTGAAAGCAGCTTATTATTGTTGTTGGGAATGACGTTAAATGTGTTTAAAATGTTGATCTATGACCTTTATTTTACATACATATTTTTAACTTGGAGATGTGCTTTAGGTGATGCCTTAGTGATCAGAAGGTTATGAGCTTGAATCCCCATGTCCACCTAGCTGCCACTGCTGGGCAAAGCTCTCAACTCTCAGTTAAAAAAACAAGATATAATATGGCCTGGTTAAGGTTGTCTGAGAAATACCATAAAATTAACTTATTATTAGTAATTATAAATATTAATTCTATATTGTGTTAAAAGAGTGTGTGTTAAAAGAGAAATGGAACACAAACTTGGTTTTGCTACAACAAACAACAACAAATATTTTAATGCTTACTCTGAAATCTAGCGAAGAACTGGAGTAATTCTGTAATGTTGAGTAGCGTGACATGCAGTTGCAGCCTAACAGCAAGCTCACTCAATGGCCAGGTGCACTGTGTATGTGTGTGTGTGTTTGCTCTTGTCGTGACTGCGAGGCCGTTGCTAAGGGATCGGCTTATCTCCAAACCGTATCCATTTCTTCCCCTCCCTCCTGTCTGCCCTCTTTCCGTTTTGTCTTCCGAATTCCTTCGTTCCTTGTCGGCCAAATCCCACACGACACACACACACACACACACACACACACACACACACACACACACACACACACACACACACACACACACACACGCACCTGCCCCAGCCAAACAGCTGTGGAGAACATAACATCATTTGGCAGAATGATGGAGAACGAGTGGCCTGTTTTATGGGGAAAAACATCACGGCTATGATCCAGTGGCTGCAGATTGTCACATTCCTGATGTTATTAGCGATAACACACAACTCTGAGCGTTCTATTACTTTAACACACAGGTCTTACAGTGCAAACGGAGAACTAAGCAACATTTGAAAGGTAGTCTTAAGGGGATTAAATACTGACAACACTGTGACACTCATCTCCTAAATGATCATGAAGTATGCTAGTTATTCTGACAACAACAGAGTAACAGGAAAGGACATAAAGCAAAAAGTATTAGCATGAATTCTCCTTTTAGTTTTAGTTTCTTTTTCAGTACTTTTAACTTTGTTATGGTTTGTAATTTTCCAAAAACCTTCAAATTCTTTATGTATTTGTTCACCTTCAAGGAAGAATATTAATCAATCAAAAACAAATCACCAAAGCCTGGAAGCTAAATCTGCCAGTAAAGTTTATAAATGTAAACGTTTCACTTTGCTTAGTTGTATCTTTGACTATTAGGATGCTGGAATTTACTGATCAAAATAAATTACATTTACATTTATGGCATTTGATAGACGTACTTATCCAGAGCGATGTACAAAACCTCTTTGAAGTCTGTATTGATGAATACATCAACAGTGGTTTACTAGGTTACAGACTTAGGATACCATCAACCTACAATTCTAAAAAAAAAAAAAACCCCAAAAAATAAAACAAAACAAAACAAAACAAAAAAAAAACAGGGCGAATGCTTTAAGTGTTTCAGGAAGTGGTAGGTCTTCACCCGTTGTTTGAAGATAGTCAGTGATAGCTGTTTGGAAATCTAGGAGAAGTTCATTCCACCACCTCTGAGCCAGAACAGAAAAGAGTCTTACTGTATACCTAACTCTTACCCTGAGAAATGGTGGGACCAATTGAACAGAGCTGATAGCTCTGAGGTCCGGAAGCCATTACATATGCGGCTTTACTGGTAGGAGTTTAAAAGTAGAATCCAGTGCTTGTACAAGCAGGTTTATGAAGAATAAAAAAACATTCCTGGAGGAACTGGGTAGCAGCAGTAGCTAAGAATATATAGTGCCTCTTGCTGCTACTATACCTCCCACTGAGTGAGGTCTTCAGCAGTGTGCTAAGGTTACAGACTGTTCTAAAATGGACATGGGTCAAAAATGGCAATCACACGAGTAAAACATTTATTTTTTTTTTTTATTTCGACCAGTGAGGCTTTATAGATTCGTCCCATAGTAGCATTCATCTGACAAAGAATTTCATCCTCCTCATGAAAGGGTCAATAGCTCATTTCCGAATAGCTCTGGTTTTCCAGAAATTTCTCCTCAACCACTCCAGGCTTTTCCTTCTATTGTTAGCGAGAATAAAATATGTCAGCACATTAGAGCATCAATGCCTTTTCTCCTAGAGTACTGTGTTTACACGTCTGGGCTCTGTACGTATATTCATAGACTGTGATTGCTTCCTGATTAATTACCACAGAGACTTCTGTTTAAAAAAAACAATAAAAACACCAACATGGTTTATAAATTGAAAATTAGAAATGACAAGAACGTGTTGAACAACGTTACACTGAGGTTACACTTGAATACAGCGTAAAATAATTAATCAAATCGAAATTCAGTCGAAGGAATTCTGAGCACGTTTAAGTTTACGTTTTAAGTTTTCACCCAAAAAAACATTCCTTTGGTTATTTGTTTAAAGAGCAAGTTAGTGGCTAGCTAGTTACATGAGCTAGCTATGGTCGTGTTTAATTGTTTTGTGATTTTCTGTTATGGCTGTTATGACTGTGTTATTCACCTATGTTTGTAAACCTCCTGTTTGGTCTGGCATGTTTGTTATGTCTACATCGCTAGAGAAAGTTACCATGTAATATTTTTTACCTCAATATTCAATAAATAAGCCACTCAGTTGCTTTTTAAATGTGAAAGAGGCCCAAATTCGCTGTCTACACAGGGAGCTCTCTTTAGATTTTAACACAGCCGGTTTGTTACTGCCCCTGAAGAAGACTTCTGTGGTACTAATATTGTCCTGATTGGTAATTGGAAGCTGTAGCACAGTTAGGAGATCTGTACGAACACGACTGGACACCTCTGAGCTATAACACACCGTCTCACTCTGCATCTGTCTCTCTGTTACTCCATCTCTCTCTCTCCACCTTCATCTATCCGTTTCTTCTTTCTCTCTCTCTCTCTCTCTCTCTCTCTCTCTCTCTCTCTCTCCTTCTCTCTCTCTCTCTCTTTCTCTCCTTCTCTCTGCCTCTTATTCCATCTCTTTCATTCTTCACCTCTCTTCTTGACTTTCTCTCACTGTCAGTTTCTCTCTCTCTCTCTCTCTCTCTCTCTCTCTCTCTCTCTCTCTCTCTCTCTCTCTATTTCTTTCTCTCTCTCTTTCTCTCTCTCTCTCTCTCACTTAGGATTAGTAGTAACCGGATCTGTTTGGCACAGCTGGAGGAATTTTCATTACAATGATCCTGGGTGTGGTACAGCAGGAATGTGGCCCGAAACACACACCAGGAGCATGGACACACACACACACACACACACACACACACACACACACACACACACACACACACACACACACACACACACACACACATACACAAACAGTAATAATCCCATGACTATTCTTCTCAGCAGATAGGTGTCGTCTTCCTCTTTCTTTCTTTCTTTCTTTCTTTCTTTCTTTCTTTCTTTCTTTCTTTCTTTCTTTCTTTCTTTCTTTCTTTCAGGAGTCATGTGCATGGGTATGGATCCATGAGCAGGTGGAAGAGGAAAAGGCGTGGCATGTCCATCTCTCCTGTGCTCTGGTTGCCATGGTTATGGTAAGGGGTGGAGTTTTAACTGAGAATGGAAGCTCTTGTGTTGTTTAGTCTGTAACTTGCACTGTAGTGCAACACAGAAAAGTAACACACACACGCACACACACACACACACACACACACACACACACACACACACACACACACACACACACACACACACACACACACACACACACACACACACAAATTTTATCCCCTTTTGTTAATGTGTTGATGGCAACAGCTGGATGTGAAAGGTCTGATCTTTGGCAACAACTGGACAGACAAAGTTTAGACTACACTCTGTGTGTTTGTGTGCGTGCGTGTGTGTGTGTGTGTATGTGTGTGTGTGTGTGTGTGTGTTAGTCAGTGTTCGTGTTCATGTCCAGCAAAGCGTGCTACCCTAATGAAAATGCACACTAACAGTATTAACAGTATTGATAATTAACAGTACTATTAACAATTTTCAAAAATTTTAAAATTAATTAAAAAATTTTTTAAATTTGTTTAAGAATTAAGGATATTTAAACCAAAAAGGATAACAGCCATATATCCACTGCATTATCCATTTTTGTATAAATATCCAGATTCTTAAACAAATTAAAAAAATTCAAATTCATTTTAACATTCTTGAAAAAATGGTAGTAATTGTAGACGATTTTCTAGACGTTTTACTGGATGTATCGGTATAATATTACAATAATTGTAATTTAACATGAAAAAATCTATATAAAAAAGATACTCAAATTTTTTCAACCTTGGTTTCAAGAAACCATTGACTGAAATACCTGATACATGCTACACGTGTAACTGTCGCTGACAGCCAGGTCGGCTTGAGAGGAGCAGTATTTAATGAAGTAAATATAGCAGTGGTTTGTTTTGTACCATATATTTTTAAAGTATATGAGTGTTAGAACAATTGTGTGCGCATATCTCTGTACTAAAGTTACTCGACCATGACCTTTTCTCTGCTTTTAAAAGATTGTCCTTCAATATAGTCATTAATCAAGGCTTAAACCAAGTGTGTGTGTGTGTGTGTGTGTGTGTGTGTGTGTGTGTGTGTGTGTTAGAGAGAGAGAGAGAGAGAGAGAGAGAGAGAGAGAGAGAGAGAGGAAAGACAGAAAGAGATGATACAGATGAGTTTTATCCTTTCACTATGCCAATTTTAAAACTTAACCCCTCCCTATCTCACTCATGCTAATGTCTCTCTCTCTCTCTCTCTCTCTCTCTCTCTCTCTCTCTCTCTCTCTCTCTCTCTCTCTCTTTCTCTCTCTCTCTCATTATTCTGTCTTTAATCTGTAGATTAGGAGTGTGCGGATCCCATCAGTCACGGGAATGAACTTCAAGGCCGAGCTGACGAGTGGAATGTGGGAAGCGAGGGAATCACACTTCCGAGTCAGTGTAGCAAAGAGATAAAACCTCTAACAACACACATTTGAGAGAGAGAGAGAGAGAGAGAGAGAGAGAGAGAGAGAGAGAGAGAGAGAGAGAGAGAGAGAGAGAGAGAGATAAGGGGAGTAAGGAAAATAGGTTACTCCAGTAGGTTAGTGTCCTACTGATGTATCCTAGCAGGATGTAGGGAATAGGGACAGAGTACGAAATGAGACGAAATGAGAATGAGATCTCTGTCTGTCTGTTTCTATCTGTCTGTCTCTCCTTGTTGGATTTATTAAAATTATTAAAATGAACAAATTCAGTTTTAAGGTCTGTTAAAAAAAAATTCAATAATCACCACAATATTAGTAGCAGAAGTTCCTGCATGTCTCTGTCTGTCTTCCTGTCTGTCAAACTCTCTGTCTCGCTCTCTCTTTTCCGCTCTCTCTTTTCCTCTCTCTCTCTCTCTCTCTCTCTCTCTCTCTCTCTCTCTCTCTCTCTCTCTCTCTCTCTCTCTCTCTCTCACACACACACACACACACACACTCTCTCTCTCCTCTCTTTCGCTCTCTTTCTTTCCCCAGCTGTCACAGATTTTCTGCAGATTCCTTTCGGCTTCAGCAGACATTCCTATCCCATTACACAGAATTATATTACTGCATCTACTGCCCCCTTACAGCCTCAACTACCCCGTCCTGCCTCTACTACCCCCTTACTGCCCCCTCAGTATTTTCACCAGACCTTCACTGCCCCTACTATTGCCTCTCTGTCTCGAATACCTCAATTCTGCAAACTATGTACAGTAACTCTTTCACTGCCTCACTCCCTCTAAGATCCCATTACTTCTACCTATGCTACAAAATCATTTACCAGACCTTCAATGCCTAGACTATTGCCCCATTGTCTTTGTTACCCCTTCTGTTATTAATGGGATCTGTTATCCCATTAGTCCCACTACCAGCATTTACTCACTCTACTGGTACATTTACTGCCCCTTTAGAAAGTCAATTTAACCTTCACTGGCTCTACTGTACCTTTGCAGCTACACCATCACTTCCCCACAGTACATTACCAAACCCTTACAATGTATTTTACCTCATTACTACCCCTTTAGAACCTTTACCAGAATCTTGCTTTCTGTATTTCCCCCTTGCTACCTTTACTACCGAATTACTGCTATCTCTCCTGTCCCTTTACTACAATTCAACATATCTTTACCATGCCTTTATTGTGCTGCCTACCCTTCAATGCCCCCCATACCTTTACCAAACCTTCACTGCAGTTACTATACCATTACTCCTCCCTTACTGCTCCCTCCTTCTACTTCACCCTCACCATCTTAACCATACCTTCATTGCATTGCCTTCCTCACAGTGCCCCATTTACCTTTACCAACCCCTCACTGTCTCTACTAGAAAACATCTTTGATTGCTTTTTCACATCCCCTACAGGACCACCATTTATATATTTGCCCCTTCACTGTCTGAAACTGCCGCAACATTCTCCCCAATTCTTTTTCCAAAAGTTTTCTGCCTCTACCATCAGAAATCCTTTACCCAAGACCCCATCACTGCATTTCTGCCCTCATCATCTCTACTATTTCCTTACTGCTTATACTACACTATTACTAGACTACTCCCTCCACCATCCCATTACGTCTTCTGTTGCTCTAAACTACTAACATTGTGCCACCCTATCAATGATTCCTACCCTGTTATCTTCCTTACTGCCTCTCTTGCCTCATTGCTTGATATATTCTGCCCATGCTGCTGTTACTACCCTGTCACTGTCACTAGTTCTCTAATTGTCTAAACTGCCATCACTGCAGTAATGTTGCTTGTACTACACCCCCTTCACCCCTCCAGCCACCACACAGCTTCATAACTGCCTCTATTACCACCTCAACTACAAGATTACAAAGCTCTTGATTTCTACATGGAACCCTTAAGGGACAAGTCAAAGAGCACTTCTAGACACACACAAGTATTCTATTGATTAAATACACGTGACTAATCTGCAGACACATGCAGTGTGTGTGTAAGTGTGTGTCTATGTGTGTGTGTGTGTGTGTGAGTACTGAGTGAGGCAGTGTGTCAGAGGAACGGCATGTCTACTCAAGGTCACACACAGCTGTTGAGAGAGAGGGAAAAAGCACAAGGACACATAAACAGGATGCCTCAAGTGTGTGATTACACAAGTGTGCGAAAATGAGCTTCAGTGGGGAAAATATGTACACACACACACACACACACACACACACACACACACACACACACACACACACACACACACACACACACACACACACACACACACTCATAAACACACACACACACACACACACACACACACACACACACACACACACACACACACACACACACACACACACACACACACACACACACACTTAAAGCCTTCTCAAGTTTCTAGTGTCTCTTCCATGCCTTAATTCAATTTCATACTTTAAACATTCGATACTACATGTACTAAATTGTTGTTAGCTTAACAAATGACTAATTTTCTTTTGCTACTCACTGTAAACTAAGATCACACTTTCTATAGTGTGTGTTCCAAGTGTGTGTTATACCCAATTCACTGTGTAATTTTTTAGATCATACACCCTATTCACTACACTGGCCACGCACACTTTAAACAAAGTGAACATGATTTATTAAATCTTTAGTACACTTGACAAACACAAACTTACTTTCTGATTAGTAAACATTCTTCAGGATTTGTTTATAATTTAATGAAAAGTTTGTTTAGTAGAGGATACTATTTTATTTATCTAATCTATGCAATAAACAACACACTGTAGTCATTTCAGTGTTACTCCAAGCTGGAACCAATTCCCTGTTCCACAGGCCGCGGTCACGCTAAAGCGTTCGCAGAAGTTAAAATGAGTACAAAGACACCCCCCCCCCACACACACACACAGCGCTTAATGTTCTGTTCTAATGATAGTATTATGTCTCTCTAGTGCTTATACTGTTATGTCGGGTATTTATAGATCCATCCCAAATGCCTAACTGCTAGGTGTTACTTTATGCTCAGTGACCAAAGAACTGTCTTTTAGCCATCATGTCTCAAATGCTAACAAAAAAGGCTTAGCAAGTAAAAAATATCTTGAATATAGTCACACTGAAATAGTACTCATTTTAATTAGGTCACAATCACAATGAACCATATATACAGTGTCCATAAAGTATTACCCACTGAAGATATTTAGGTTTGAGATGAAAAGGTGAAAATCTGTGTGTTTAAGACCTCCTGGGTAGTTTGTGTTTACGATATCAACATTGAGGTACTCTTTATAACTTAAAAAAAAAACCTACTGTCCAGCTATTTTACAAACAATGTGTATAAGGTGTGTGCTATGTTTTTTTTTTTTAAATCAATTTATGAAAAACTTTATGGTTCCATATTTTACCACATTATATACAGTATATTGCCACTTTATTTGGCTAGGACAACTTACTTTAAGTCCTTAGCTTTGTGTTGTTTAATGCTGCTCTATGTTGTTTTATGTAGCTCCTATATTAAAGATCATTTCACTATGTACTGTGTCAACTATATATGGTTGACATGACAATAAAAGCTTCTTGACTTGATATCGTAATTGTACAATGCCATCATATTTTTTGTCACTTGTTAACTTGTTGATTCCACCATATTTTCTGACCGATACACCACCAACTCAGAAACTCACTAACTTGTTTCCCACGCTTATTTACAACTCTGTGGTGTTAATCACACATGTTTAAATTGTAAAAACATTGTATGAGACTACAACACAGCATTTCATCTTTTATTTGTGCCATCGAAAGTACTGGAATATGTGTTTCTTGATACCCATGTGTGCTCTGTTAGATTGGTTGTTTAAAGATTTAATGACTTTGAATGTCTACTATTGGTTTGGGCCCTGAGTTTCACCTGTGAAGACTGCATTTGCTGTTAAAAAAAAAAAGGATATACCTACATGAAGACCAAAAACCAAGCCATTTTTTAGCTGAGGAAAGAATACAGAGCCATTACACAAGCATCGGGAATATCTAGTACAACGATTCGGAATGTCCTGATAAAGAAGGAAAACAGTGGTGTTAACAAGCAAACATTAAACAGGTCGGCTAAGGAAGCCAACAACAGTTGATGATAGAAACATTGTGAGAGCTGTGAGAAAAAACAGTCAATGACATCACCAACATCCTCCAGGGATCATGGTATCACAATCCTCCTTTGGTAGACTTTGCGAGTAGAAATAAAGAGGCCATACCAGATGTAAGATGCAAACCACTCATCAGCAGTAAGAATCACAGATCAGATTGTAATTCACACACATACACATTCACACGAACACAAAAAGAAAACAACAGAGATGAGCCATGAAAGTTCTGGATTCAAGTGATGGAAAGGTCAAGTGTGGGGGAAGAAAAGAAAGACTGAATCTGCTCTTGATCCAAACATACAAGCTCATGGATTGAGCACAGTGGATATAGTGTCATGGCTCGGGCTTGCATGACTGCTTCTGGAACAGGCTCGCTAATCTTTATTGCTGATGTAACTCAGGATCGTAACAACATAATGAACTCAGAAGTCAGGAACATTCTGTATACAGAAACATTCTGTCCACCAATTTCCAGAGAAACCCATCCTTCTAATTGGGAGGAACTTCATCATGCAGCAGGACAGTGACCCTAAATACACTGCCAACACAACGAAGGACTTCATCGGACGATAAACTTAGACTGATTTAAGACTCGTCTAGTCAATCGGCAGACTTTAATGCTACTGAACATGAAAAGAAACACAAACAGCCTAAAATGGTCATCAAATTACGAACAGAGAATTTAAGACTCAAGACTGTTCCAGAACTGTGACCTAAAAATTGAGTGGTCTGCCATCAACGGTGCCATGTTTTTATTTGTTTGTTAAGGCTGATGTTCTGATCTATCTTCTCATATTGAAATTTCATGATCATCTCAAATTAAAATGTCATCAGCATATAGTAAAAATTCCAATACTTTTGGAGGACACTGTCTGATTATTAAGAATATATTAAGCTATTTTTAGTTTCATTCTTTCAAATGTTCTTATTCTATTGGCAGATAGTTTTGCTTTTTTCTTGAAAAAACATGCTGAAAATGAGCAAAAGTATCTGCCAATTGAACAAGACTTCTTCAAGGTTTTTTTTTTTAAAGGACTAGATCTTTCGTTACAGTATGGCACTATTGAATACTCCATTTTGATTTGATTGCATTCAGATGTATTTGACTTGCCAGCTTGATGGAGTCTCTCTCTCTCTCTCTCTCTCTCTCTCTCTCTCTCTCTCTCTCTCTCTCTCTCTCTCTCTCTCTCTCTTTGAGTGAGTGATTTCAGCGTCATTCTTCTCCTTCACTCTTTCCATGACAGTTTGAGCCGGAATGGTAGTGTGTGTGAACTTCGCCCATTTTCCCGCTCTTAAATGACTCGAGTGCCAGGGAATGCCTGCATCACTGTGCCGGTCTGTCTTTCTCCATCTGACTCAGCTATGCTAGTGAGAAACACCCTGTGAGGAAAAAACAAAATAAACAGAGTAGCACATTTTTTAGTGGGTTCCCCTCGGAACGAGCGTGTGGTGATTCATTGGCTCTGAGTAAGCCGCCTTATTGGATTCAAAATAACACAGCAAAAGAAAAGAAGAAAAATATGCCAGCTCACCATTAAACATTTCCAGTTGCGGTCTGTTTGGAATGGTTTACTTCGATGACTTCAGCTGCCTGAGTTGCACACTAAACTGAGGAACAGGATGAGTGATGTTTATGAACACACATTTTGGGATTTGGGTCATGATGCGGTTTGTTCATCATTCCGTCACATAAACACCATCACATATGTCTCAAAATCATCAATCATGTGTGGACATGCCACAGAATTATAGGCTACCAGTGCAAATATTGATCGAGTCCAATTTGAACACATCATAATTCTAGTTAGGTCTCCATCACTAATATCTTACTGCCTTGGAACCTTGAAAAGTTGTCTTGGGCATTGTATTAATACATATCTAGAATTGTCATAGACTTTTGGTCTACCAAGTGGCAGGCTCCTAAAATACTCCAAGAGTGATCATACATAGGCCCTCGTCCATACTACAGTACACAATGAACCCTGGGAAGGACTGAGCATGGTGTAGGGTCCTAAATGATGGATGTAAGGGTCATGTGGTTAAAAATATCCTTAATTTTGATTTGTGGATAATGTCGATTCTAATGCTATAGCTAGCAAATTACTGTGGTATAATAAGAATAAAACACTTTATGACTTGCTAAAATAATCAACTTTGGGGTGGAAACGGTGACTTCATTTTTTATAACATGCAACTACATAACATTAAAAAAGTCATCCTTTGTCAACATGGACTAGCTTTCTAGTGACTGCTATTGCTATACATTGGTTAGACATCTCAAACAAATCAGGATGCATGTTCTAGTACTCAAACCAGCCTAGTTTCCAGTCTCAATACAAGTCAAGAGTATGGGCTAGTCAAGTACATTATAAAATAACGCATAATCACAGGGATTAGAATTTAAGAGACCTAATATTTGAGTAAACAAATCATTTTGTTGACTCAAATGACTCAAATCAATGAAATGAATCATAATGTCAACTCTAATATCTAGCTATTAAATCTCAATGCGGTGAGATTTATTTAAAATGAGGCAGATTTGACAACACAAGGATACAGCTGTTGCTCTATTTTTTTTTATTAACATTGTGACCTCAGTGTTTGATGAAAATACTCACACACCTGCTGGGAAGGTGTGAGCGTTTATGTTAGCGGTTCAGATTTCGGGAATCTTTGGACAGCAGGTGGGACACTTAGCTAAATATTTAAAAAACATGAGGTTCAGATTTATTTTTAGGCAAAGAGGTAAGTTCACACACACCCACAGACTGCATACAAGTGTAAAAGAGTGTTTTAGAATTTTCTTTCCTGCTGCTGGGTGTACTGATCTTATCTGTAGAGCTGATTAGCACAATTCATGCAGTGTGCATCTGATAACTTCATGTGGTGTTTGTTAGCTAACTACATGTAGGCATGTGATACTTTACTTCATGTAGTGTGTGTTAGCATTAGCTTATTTTTTACCCTGTCTTAGCTTCCTTCATGTGGAGTGTATTAGCATTCTTAATGTGGTGTATGCTGGAGCATGTTGGCTTGCTTTGTGCCACATGTGTAGTGTGTGTTTTCTTACATTATGTTTTATTTCATGTTGACACAGCTTGCTTAATGTAGTAACAGTGAAAGTATGTTCTAAGTGTGTTTGCTGCCTTGTGAGGTACAGCTTGAAAAGGTGTGCTGGCTTCACATATTAGCTTTCACTAATAACAGCACCGAACATTAACAGCAACCAGAACTTATCTGCTCTATCTCTCATTCTGGCTGGTTCTCCGTGTCTTGCTCTGTTTCTTTTTCTCTCTTGATCAGATTTCAGCATTCGTTTTATTAGCAGAGCAAACAAAATTACTGGCTTCTATACAAATATGCCATTATAGGTTAAATAACGGTAATAAATCATGCAAAACAAAGAGGATCACTATATAAGAGGTCATCAACTGGTGGACTGTGGTCCAGATGTGAACCTAGCATAGTTTTTCAGAGGACTGAAAAAATATTGTAGCAGAGATAATACACATGTAAAAAATTTTCTAAACACGAACCATTGCAGATCTGGTGCTATGTATGCCGGAGGAGAGAAGAAATGTGCATGTGTGTGAGTTGATATGGCTCACTGTAATTGGTAGAAATGTGATTTTGGCTGTTCTCCTTATTTGGCTAATAGAGTGTTGGTTTATATTAGAGTAAGCAAGCGAGGGTGGAATGCACTTCCGTTGAGTTGATTTAAAGGCCCTCAGTGACGCATGTCCACGTCTGGAATTCCTGGGCATTCCTTAAGCGCAATGACGCAGCACAGTTAAACACAAATCCCGTAAGCTAACTTAGAGAGATACAAATGGACATACATTTATCTGTAATCCTTCGAACTCTTTACAAATTTTAGACCAAAAAGTGTCATATATAGCATTAGAAGCTGTTCCCTAGATTTAGCACATTCTGGGCATGATTTATACACTGCCAAATAATAATGGACCATTTGGAAGGCAGCTGACCTCTGAGCTTTCTGTTCTGGAGCAGATTTCAGGCAGGAAGCATCTCATGTATTCTCCTAAACTTCTATTCAATTTCCATTTGCATTTTACTCATTTGACTAATGCTTTTATTGTAAGCAACTTAGAACAAATCCGTCTGAGCTTAAAAGCAACGCTGGCAGATTGGTCATGCTGGGATTTGATTGCATCCAATCATCCAATCATTTCTTAACCACTGAGCCACCACTCCTGTAATTGCAGATAAATTAAGAGTAGGTTTACAAATGTGGGTGAATTGCTTTTCCAGTCAAACTTGTGTTTATAGATTGCTATAACATGGAGGATAGAATAAGAAGGAAGAATGGCAAAAGAGGTTGGAAGAGCCAAGCATCGAGGAAGGTAGACTGACAGATTAAAGATGACATGAAAGGGAAATAGGGTCCCTTATTAAAGCTAAAGAAAACAACAGTAGAGGTTTGAATGCCCTGCCTGTGTCTTCCTTCAAAGGAATTGAGCCTACTACCCAATGTCCACCATCATTCTGTGCCACCCTACTCAGGTAAACACTTTCTGGAATATTTGCCGCTGATCATGAAGAGGACAGAGGATAACCTTATGGATTTTCCTGTTGAAACAACGTTACAGACTGGTGCTTCCGGATAAGCCAACAAATTTATCTGTCTTAAAAGAAACCTTCAATAGGATGCTTTCAACAAATGCACTAGCAAACCAAAGAGTTTCCCCATTAGAAAACATTCCAAGTATTAAAGATCCTGTATTTTTTTTAAAGAAACCTTGAAGTACCTGTATTAAGCCACACTGATAACTTTGTTGAGGGTTGCAGGTTGATGTCACTGGTAATGAGGGATTTGTCTTTGCACTTCAATAAAAAACTATAATAAACATGGGTGCTACCTTTAACTTTTCCTGGAATGGTACCAACAAGGGTACACCTTTTGTACTGTTTACCATCTATCTTTTACCTGGTGTATTGTGTACCTTTAAAGCTTTACTCAAAGATACAAAGGTACAAAAGTTGTACCACGGAGGGTACCGCCTATTAGACATTAAAAATAATAATTACATGCAGTTCAAAATAAAAGCTTATTCTACACCAGTAGCTGCTTTTACTTTTAAAGTTTAAACAAACACAGGTCTGGGTTGATGATAGTCAGGGGTGTCCAACCTTATCCGCAAAGGGCTGGTGTGGATGCAGGATTTAATTTCAATCAGGGAGAGGCCACACCTGATTCCCTTTGTTTAATCAGTTGATTCTGGCTTTCAATTGACTCAGCTGTTGCTTCTGTTTTTCTTGGAATGAAAACCTGCTATTTACAGATAAGATTGGACACCCTTGGTCTAGGTAGTCTAGATAGTTGCTTAGGGCCTCCGAGGCTCCAGGGGGCACCGTGAGAATGCAGCAGGAGCACCCTATTGCAACATGAGCTAGAAGGGCATATGTAAGATGGTGTATCTCTTTACACAAAAGAACATTTGACACACTTATTGTTTGCATCTCGTAAACAGGTACACTATAGAATCACATTTGTTACCATGATGACCATCACCATGATCAACAAATTAAAGAATAACAATACTATAGCAAAGCTTTAGAATTAGTATTGATGTCTCCCAGCTGTAGGGTCGATGCTCAGTTTGGTTACTGTCCCGTTTCACATGGACTTCCTGTGTTCTCAAAGGTTTCCACATAGTTCTCCAGTATCCAGTAGATGGACTGGCGACTCTAGATTGCCACTAGGTGTGAATGTGCATATGTACAGTATGGTGTCCTGTGATGGCTCCAGATCCATGGGCACTGTTCCCTAAATACGGATTCATGCTTACTGAATCTGGATGAATCAATAAATAAATGTAGGCTATAGAATTGAAATAGATAAAGTTTGTATGTTCTTACTGAAAATATTACACCTATATAAAGGTGATTAAATAGCTAGCTAAATCCAGGCTTCAAGAGTTTTTTTAGATGGAAATTTCTTCTCAACTTCAAATCCACTGGAACTAATGTTGCATAAAACTCAGTTTAATTAATAATATCTGTAACTACAATACAAATGTAAGGATATAAAATACAATGAAATGAATCAATAACTCAATTCCTACTTATATTTCACATCTTGTCACAGAAGTAATTCTCATTTAGCATCTTCACCTTTGATAAGAAAGATAACTGATATAATAAAAAGCAATTTGCACTTAGATTTGCAGACACTACAGTACTATGCACACTATACTTTCTTCTCTTCTCCCATAACTGTGTGATTTAATTACCTTCCAGTCTTGTGCAGCTTTAGTTCACGGACATTCTGTGGATTAGCCATGCTGGAAATTTGATGCTGGATGAATAACACATTCCCGACACCCACACTCTCACACTGGTCAATCGATTCTTCATAGATTGTCTCCTTGTTCGGGTTAAAAAAATTAGCTATGTGTTCCACATTAACTTAATTAATGACTTTAGACCCTATGCAGTGTCATTATGGAGTAAAGCACCCTACATAGTGCACCCTATGAAGAACAAGAAATTTAGTTTCTAATCTACATAAATGTAATCTAACTTGTGGTATGAAAGAATTGCTTTTCTGTAACACTGTGTTATGGAACACACTGACAGGAAATATCATTTATTAGATATGGTCCAATTTACATTAAATCCAAAATTGTTTCCTAGTGCTCTATAGTGTCTAGAATATATCTTATACTAAAAATGGTGCTGTTACTATGTATTTATTCATTTTCTACCGCTTACCCGAACTTCGCGGGTCATGTGGAGCCTGTGACTATCTCAGGTGTCATCAGGCATCAAGGCAGGATACACCCTGGACGGAGTGCCAACCCATCGCAGGGCACACACACACTCTCATTCACTCACACACTCACACACTACAGACAATTTCATCAACCTACCATGCATGTCTTTGGACCGGGGGGGGGAAACCGGAGTACCCGGAGGAAACACCCGAGGCACGGGGAGAACATGCAAACTCCACACACACAAGGCGGAGGTGGGAAACAAACCCCCAATCTTGGAGGTGTGAGGCAAATGTGCTAACCACTAAGCCACCGTGCCCCCGCGTTAGTATATACTGTATTGTGTTTATATATGAGGTAAAAACTGAATCCTTAATGGTCCTATTCAGACATGCAATAGATATGGAGTACAAACATTTTATTATGAGTCTATGCTGACCATAGTATGTACCAAATGTACAGTAAACGTATAGCATATATAGGGCCTAGAATCCATTATTTGCTTTTACATGAATTACTAATATGAATCCCAAATGGTTCTTGGACATGTAGTGCACTACATAGGGTGCTTTCATGCAAGAGATTAATCCCAGATGGTTCCTTATTAGAAATGCAGTCCACTACACAGGATGCACTTTGTGTGTGTGTGGAAGTGATGAGAGTGCACACTCTGAGTACATAATAGTGTACTCCATGTGCACTCTGACCCTTGACCAAGAGTTAGTGGACTAAAGCTTGTGCACGGTCAATTGAGAAGGGACTGTGTTCTTTGACCTTCACTCAAACGGTCCATGTGTGTGAAATGTTCTAGCTTTAAATCAAAAGCTTCTGTAGACTGAACTACAAAGTGATGTGAGATTTACAGGCTTTGGTGTGTGTGTGTGTGTGTGTGTGTGTGTGTGTGTGTTTATGTGTCGCAGGCGTTAATAGCTGCTTTTGGTGTGGTTTACATCTAACACTGAAATGAAACACACTTCAAGAGATGAATTCATCATTAAAGTGGTAAAGACAAAGCACAACGCGACACTTTTGCATTTGCACTCAAGATGTTAGTAGTTTAGCAGTAGAACACACACACACACACACACACACACACACACACACACACACACACACACACACACACACACACACACACACACACACACGCATCAAAGTTTGTTTGAAGTTTTAATTGATACAAACCTGTACCCAAATCACATGCAATTTGTATGATATTCACTAAATGACCATTATTCAATATTTATGATCAATCTATTCTAGATGTGCCCCAAACCACCCAACCAGTTCACTATAAAAGACTATAAAGTCAAGTCAACTCAAGTCAAAAAGCTTTTATTGTCATTTCAACCATATATAGCTGACACAGTACAAGAACCACGGTGCAACATCAAACAACACAGAGTTAAGGACTGAAATGTACTGCAAACAGTGCAAGACAAAATACTGTACATGTCCTATTCACTATAAAGGACACATACTGTAAACACCAACAGGAATTCAATGTGATTGTGTCCCGAAACATACACCCTATTCAATACATAATTCATAATTTATACAGCACATCATCACAAATATATCACCATTATACGTCCACTCTAGACGTGTCCCAAACCACATTCCTTATCCTAAACCAATACCCTATTTACTACATACAGTAAGTCACATAAACACCAGAATAACCTCAGTGTGGATGTGTCCCAAACCACCCGATGTACTATATAGTTCACATAATCACCTGACATATTCTAGGGCATTTTTCACTCTGGAGGTCAAACGTAATTAAGGGTCCAATGTGAACATGTCCCAAAACCACACACCCTATTCACTATATAGGAAACCATCACAAATGTCTTACTATCATCAACATCATCACAACAATTTCCGTAGTAGACACATCCTAACTCATATGTACTAATCACTATGAAGGCTACACAATTACTGTGTCTGTAAATGTTTTTTCTTGCCGTCCATCCAGCATGGACGTGTCCCAAACCACATACTGCAATGCATTACGGGATGGCATGAAGATATTTTGTAATTTTAAAAAAAAAGGCAGACTGCCAAAATAGTTCACTGTGTAGTTACAGGATTTAAGCATGGAAAAAACACAATGTACAATTTGTCTAATTATATATCTTGACACCGATAAAACTGAATGGCGCATTCCAACAGGACTGAAGAATGCATGCAGGAAAGTGTGTGTGTGTACGTGTGTGCGTGTGTGGCCTGTGATCAAATGTGCTTTGATTTGTGCTTACTGAAACCTTAACGAGCATGCCATACTCTTTTAAAGGGGGCATTTACAGGAAGAATGCCAAACTTTCAGCAGTTGGAAAAGCTGCATCCTTGATGTAGTTATATGCTCAAGGGCTGACATACACACACACACACACACACACACACACACGCATGGGATGGCGTGAAAAGAAGTGTGTGAGTAAGAGAAAGAGATAAAAAAAGATAGAAAAAGGGAAGATGCAGGGCTTGGATTTCCCCTTATGTGTCAAAGTCTGGGGAAAAATGAGAGACTGTTTCAGCTCTGTGATGACTGTAATGCGTGCTGCCCCACTGATTTAAAACCTTCTGTCTTCTGTAATGGAGCTAACAAGTAGCTATGTTGCTAATTTGTAAAACAAACATAATTTTAACTTTGGGAACATTTTGGACATCGTGGTCGCTTGGGACAATTGCTTTCATATTGTAACCCCAAAATGTCTTGAAAAATCACAGTGAGTGTAAAACTCAAACAAAGCTAACGTGGCTAACAAGCAAAAGAAGCTCACTTGTTAGCTAGGTTGTTAGCTTCTTTAAGCTTCATTAACCTGTTTAACTAGTTTATGGTTTAGAATAGAATAGTATCAGTATAACTTTCTGTTGGAGAGGTAATATAGCAAGTGCTGATTTAAGTACATCAGGAAGAGGTAGGTCTTTAAATGTCGTTTGTAGACAGCAGTTTAGATATCCAACCACCTTCAGCAAGCACCAGAACAGAGAAGCATCTTGAGGTGTACCTTCCTTGTACCTCAAGAAATGGTGGGACATCAGAATGAAAAGAAAAATACTTTTACTGTTGAATGGTTGTTGGTACGACCTCCGATGGGGAGATCTGAAAAGCATCTCAGAACTACACCACATCAAAACGTAAGGAAGATAAACTCCAACAGAAGAAGACCTGGAGACTTGAAGAATGGAGATTTTCCCATTCCAGTAAACAGTTTGAACTTTGACTGGTATAAAACGCTAGCACTGTGGGCTCCTTTCAAAAAAGTGAACTAAACATCTCCTCACAGGAAACATCAACAAAATAATACACTTTTTTTAATTAAAGAAAAAAAAAGGTTGAAACTTAAGAATTGTCCCTATGTTGCTTGTTACTATAAAAACAATATAGACTGCATTCATATAAACCTGTGATTTCATTTGCAGCTGCAGAGGAACAACAACTGACAACAACTGAATCCAGACTTCAACAGAATTGTGGAAAGACGAGTTCCAATTCTTCATTTAGAAGTCTGTGGAAAGATCTGGAACAGCTCACACTAATGTCTACATTTGCTCCAAAGCTAAGATAAATAGATTGCTTATCAGCGACCAGTACAGAAATGGTAATGGAGGGAAGTTTCTCTTGTTTCTTTTAACACCCTGTATACCACCTGTGTGTGTGTGTGTGTGTGTGTGTGTGTGTGTATGTGTGTGTGTGTGTGTGTGTGTGTGTGTTTGCGTGTGTGTGTGTGTGTGTGTGTGTGTGTTAGTCGGTAACCCTTTGCACAGGTGTTGGATTACATCACCCTAATCAAGCCTGAGGTATGCGTTTCCCCTCAGAGGTCAAAGGTCTGAGGTCGTTTCCAGGGGTGGCAGATGCGAGGAGGTCAAAGGTTACAATGGAGAGATGACAGTTCTAGGAAGAGCAGGTTTTAAGGGTGAAAATATGTTAATATCATTTTTTTAATGAATATTGTCTAATACACACTACCAGACACTACCTCTAGCCATAATTAGCACAGGCTAAACTAGTTTCACATTCTAAATAGTACTCACAATAAATAGCTAGAAAGCTAAGCAGCTAAATATCTTGTGCCTCAATCAACTGCTACTTATGTTTACATTGTATTATGTTTGCTATAGAACTTCTGGAAAGATATTTTGTTTGAGTTCCTGAGTCAAATGTTTTTGGAAATTAGCCATCAGTTAATAATTAATCTGTCCTTGTGTCAGTCAATAGTTAAAACAATTAGAATATACAACTTATATGGTGTGTATCTTTCTACCTGGATATATTTTACCTCAGGATAGCTCGTTAAAATGTTTCTTAATTCATGCTAGCTAGCTAGCTAGCTAGCTACAGACCAAGCATTGTCCTTCATGGCAATTCCCTAAAGGCTCCCTGCCACACTACAGGAATTGTTCAGGAATGTTTTGAGGAACATGAGTTCAAGAGTTCAAGGTGTTGACTTGGTTTTCTCATTCCCCAGATCTCAAGCCAAGCATCTGTGGGATGTCCTGGACAAAATAATGTCTGATCCATGGAGAACCCACCTCAAAACTTACAGGACCTGAAGGTTAAACTGATGTCACATTTTGGTGCTAGATACCACAGCACACCTTCAGAGGTCTTTTAGAGTTCATGCCTCTATGAGTATGAGTTAGAGCTGTTTAGTCGGCACAAGGGAGACACGATATTAGTGAGGTTGTGTCTGTGTCCGGATATCTGAGATAAAAGTAAAGAAAACATCTTTGTGACCTCCATTATATCCCATTTGTTCTTAATTAGGCGATTAAGTTATCTTCGTAACCTGTGGTAACTTGCTGTGCATTCTAATATGTGTTTATCTGAGTGAAGATGGAACCGAGTTGTATTATTCAGTGTATTAAAAACACACTGGGTTTGTGTTTATTTTTGCCTTCTGGGTGCGTTATTGGGAGGTGCGGGCAGTTGTGTCCTTGACAGCCACACCGTGTTGTATTCTGATCTTATTTTTAGTGTGCGTTAGCGTGACAGCAGTTCGGCGTTGACTTACAGTCACAGAAGAGGATAAATAAACTGCAGGAAATCCTCACATTTAATCCTCCTCGGCTATTGTTCGCGTTGAAAAACACACACCCTTTGGGGAGGCTTCAGAAAGCACGAAACGTCTCTTTGTCCCAGCTTTAAATGCTCAGAAGTGTGTGTGTGTGTGTGTGTGTGTGTGTGTGTGTGTGTGTGTGTGTGTGTGTGAGTGTGTGTGAGTGTGTGTGTGTGTGTGTGTGTGTGTGTGTGTGTGTGTGTGTGTGTGTGTGTGTGTGTGGACAGAGTATTAACGGAGGTCTTATACAACACAGTAACTGATTAACCAAACTGTGAGAACAGATCTTTAGTCTCCCTTGCTCTCTCGCTCTCTCTCTCTCTCTGTGAAAGAAGGGGAAAAAATAGAATTAGAGAAAGGAAACAACAAATGAATCTCTAATTCCTTAGCACATATGTGTGTGTAAGTGTGTGTGAGTGTGTGCATTTCTCTATTTTGTGCAAGTGTGTGTGTTGTGGTGTGTTAAATTCAGAGCCTTTGTTGCTGATTTGATTATTTCCTTTATCGCACCTGTAATGTTTAACTACCTAAAGCAAAAGCACTGTGTGTGTGTGTGTGTGTGTGTGTGTGTGCGTTCACTGGGATGAGATAACGCTGAGTTGTACATTAAAAGCAGCTGAATAGACGACTTCCTTCCTCATGTTGACCTGTCGCTCACACTCACGTTTACTTCCGATCCTGTCACCTTTGATCCCTCCAGCGCTGGAAAAAGCTTGCGAGCTGATTGGCTGCTTTGCTTGACGCCCATGGATGTTTGCTCTGGCTTTGTGGAATCTGGCAAACATTTCTGTCTGTCGGTAGAATAGATTGACAGGCTTAACAAAATTACATTTGAACCTACAGACAAAGAGAAAGAGAACAATAGAATCCCAGAGAGAGAGATAATAATAATGGTAGAGAATTCTACCAAATTTTACTATGATGAAAGGTTAAAAAAAAAAAAAAGACCTCAAAATGTATGAAACAAGTTGAGTTTTCTTCACTCAGATATTTATTTCAACTGCCAAAACCTACCTCCTGATCAGAGACGACTGGTCGTGATATTAGCGAAGATTAGCATTGGACGTTTCTTTGTAGTTGCTAGTAACTTTTGTTTGCTAAATATTTTCAGCAAGTTAATTTGGTAAAATGAGTGCAAAATCTTTTATATATATATGTAAAAAAGCAATTCTTCAGCAGTCAAACATAACTGAATGTTAACGTAACTACACACTTGCATACTAACATTCTTGAAAACCAATTTGATGAGTTGGATTTTAAGTTGGTGATTTAGGTCTACACATGGAAAGTTGTGCGTTTTCAGAATCGGGTGATACACCGACTTCATTTAAAATGACCTTTATGCGGGTTGCCAGGTCTTTTTCAGTTTTTTTCAGTAGTGTCTAAAGTACAAGCACTTGCTTTATAGCCTAATAAATATAGAAATGGGATAGAAAATGCAGACGTAAGTACAACTAAATACCAAAAATTCAAAAAGATTACATGAATGAAAGGACTATAAGCCAGAAAAACGATTCTTTTGAAAGTCGATTCTTTTGAAAAACGATTCATTTTTCATACAGCAAGTATTGGAAAAAGTATTGAATGTTACACTGGAGACTCCATCTATGAAAGTAACTGTCTTTACGTTACATAATGTAATTCTTGAAGAAAATATATGAACAATTTCACAACAAAATGTGGGAGTAAAGTGGAAGTAATTAAAACTTTCTTCACGTTCTTGGTGTCTGTCTGTCTGTCTCTCTCTCTCTCTCTCTCTCTCTCTCTCTCTTTCTCTCTCTCTCTCTCTCTCTGAGTGGCAGGTCAGTGTGAGACTTGTCAGTGCTCGTATTATCAGTTTGAGAGATCCTGCGGTACATGCTAATAGAGTTATTCAGCACGGCGGAAACACACACTGAGTGAGGCATAGAGATGCAAATCAGCCATTAAATGCTGGCAGAGAGAGGAGGAGGGGGGTGACCCCAAATGAATTATGGGACACGTTTACCCATGGGGCATTGGATATTCCAAATTCGTGGGACAACGCCAAGTTTTTTTTTTTTTTTGGTCCTCCACAAGCAGATGGAACTGGTGACCCCCGGTTTGACCCAACATTCAAAAGTGCTAAGATGGAATTAGCAATTAGAGAATTAACAGTTACGTCTTGAGATGCTATAAGGATATGCTAATGTTTATCTTTACCAAATGGCTTCCAGCATTGGGTTTGGGGTAGGTGAAGTTATAATACATTGTGACAAGGTCATATTGACAAGCGTTCTAACAAGGCAAGTGTTGTGTGTAATGTGTGTGGCCTAAGATGGGGAGATATAAAAGGTCTACACACCCTTGGTGGTGTTGAGGTACAAAAGAAATTCCAAATCATTAGATGCACCATGAAGGCCATGATCAACAAGTGGAGAACAGTGACGTCATCAAGAACAAGACGTTCCCTCCAAAGCTGATGAAAGCACAAGACAAAAAACTACCTGGGAGTCTGCCAAGAGACCTACAGCATCATTAAAGGATAATTTGGAAAGGACTGGTCATTTCCTGCATTGGACAACAGTCTCACATATACTTGACATGTCTGGGCTGTGGGATAGGAGGACAAGATGGAATAACTTTCTCATGAAAAAAATCTAGCCTAACTAAATTACCACAAAGCATATAGTAATATGTGTTAGGGAATGATGAAATCATACAGTAAGAAGACCATACATACCCAGAGTGAAGCATGGTGGTGGGAGCATCATGTGATGTTACTGCTTCTGTTTAGTTACTGCTTCTGTTTAGCTTTAACAGATTCGTTTGGTTCCCCTAAAAAAATGATTTTAGTTTCTTTGTATTCATGTGAACTTTGACTTTGTTGCTTGTTGTCAAGGTAGAAAATGAGCTTAGATGATTTATCTCGGTTTCATTATTTATTATATACACCACAAAAACCTGCTATTTTAATACAATCGAGTACTTTTAATATGCACTGTACAGTAGATAATAAATATGATATGTGGTTTGGGACACATCCACACTGAATCGATGTTGGGAAGAATCTTCGACAGGGTGTGGTTTGAGACATAGTGAACTGATGTTAGGAAGACTCTTGGGACAGTAACCTATATAGTGGATAGGGTGTGTGATTTGGGACATGTCCACAATTGACTGACTGTGTTGAGGTTCTTTGGGACACATTCACAATCAATCGATTTTGGGAAGACCCTTGTGGCGTTGACCTATGTAGTGGATAGGGTGTGCAATTTGAGACGTGTCCACATTGAGCTGATGATGTACAGTAGTGGACAGGGGTGTGGTTTGGAACATGTGCACATTGAGCTGACGATGTGGATAGGGTGTGTGGTTTGGGACACATCCATAGTGAATTGTTGAATAGGGTGTGTGGTTTGGGACACATCCACAGTGAACTGATGAATAGGGTGTGTGGTTTGGGACACATCCACAGTGAACTGATGGTATATCGGGCAGGGGTGCGGTATGGGACATATTCACAGCCAGTCGATGTTGGGAAGACTCTTGTGGCGGTGACCTAAATAGTTAATAGGGTGTGTAATTTGAGACATGTCCACATTGAGCTGATGTTTTCATCGATAGGGTGTGTGGTTTGGGTATGTCCGCAGTTGACTTACTGTTTTCAGGTTCTTGCAAAGGTGACCTATACAGTGAACAGGGTGTATGGTTTGGGACACGTCCACGCAGGACTGATGAAGGTGAGACTTTTGTGAATATGACCTATATTGTTTATAGTGAATAGTGAATAGCGTGGGTAGTTTGAGACACGTCCACAATGGAAACATAATATAAGGCTAGTCATGTGTTAAGAAATAATTCAGTGTTTGAGCCTGTGTGTGCGTGTGTGTGTTGTAAGAGACAGCTGTGTGTGTTTTTTCAAACCTTTCCCTTCCTCTCTGCAGGTAACGTGTTACCTTGCTCCAGGTTCAATCTGTCATCGAGTGGGGTGTGTGTGTATATGCGCTCCAATAAAAGGGTTCAAGTAGAGATCTGTCATGCACACATACACACACACGCACACACACACACACGCACACACACACAAGGCTGCCAGCTGTCAGGTTTGTGAAAGCACATTCCGTTTAACGTCCTGCAGCTCTTTCTCTCTCACTTTTAGTCTCTCTCTCTCTCTCTCTCTCTCTCTCTCTCTCTCTCTCTCTCTCTCTCTCTCTCTCTCTCTCCCCGTGTCTCTCCCTGTGTCTCTCTCCCTCTCTTTAGAATCAGCATGTTATTGAAATGCATCCAAATGCAGCATGTCGGGCCTTGCACAGAGGAAAGGCGTTCCTGTTGTGTTTTCAAACTGCAGGTTGCATTTAAAAGGGTGCTAAAAAGCAGCCACACAACACAGACATGCACACACACACGTGCACACAAACACACACACACGAATCCCGCAGGCTGATTGATCATCTGTCATGGTAATGAAACGTTATACACAGTGGATTGCTCAACCAACAGCGACATTGGAGCGTGATCGGGCATCGGAGTCATTCAGAGGCCAAACATACACAAACACATCTCTCTTCTCTCTCTCTCTCTCTCTCTCTCTCTCTCTCTCTCTCTCTCTCTCTCTCTCTCTCTCACACACACACACACACACACACACACACACACACACACACACACACACACACACACACACACACACACACACACACATAACCAGTATGGCTCTAATACAAGTTTAGATGAGGTGAGTACACACAATTCACATATCACTCCCCTATGGACGTGTCCCAAACACCATCTCACGTCAATAAGACTGGACACATCCAAAATCGTACACTCTTTTCACTAGTGCATTATGTGTACTCTGTTTTACAGAACACGACGGATTGGATATTAACCTGTTATTTTTCGCTGTAGATTCCGTATGTCCGTCAGTGTTTTTCAATATCGTTCTGGCCAAGTGAAATGAAAGATAAATATTGAGGTTGGAACCCAACATGGATATATGAACGAGCCTTCCAAAATAGTGAACAGAATGAGGTTGGGACAGAGTCGAGAGTAGTTTGTCAACATCAGTCATCATCTGATCATTAAGACTGGAATTAGAGGACTTCAAAAGTCAAACGTCCTCCAAAAGCTCAGAGCTTATGAGTTGGGACTCAATGTTGACATTTCTTTAAATGGTGGAATCCACAGTGAATGGGTTTGTGGTTGATGCTCGGTATAATTAGAATGTAATTTAAGTCAGATTGAGTTTTTCTTGGTAAATTACCAAAACAACTGAGAGAGATTTATTTATGAAAGATTTCAGCTAACACACTTCATTCACACATATATAGAGACTTACTAGCTAGCACCTAGCTAACTAAATTGTTACTCTTAATTCAAGAAAAAGTGTGGAGCCATCTGTCTGTGGAACATATTTCATATTTCTTTTAGAGGTTAAAGACAGCTCCTGACTGTTGGATGTTCTCAGACTTTGTTACAAAATGGGTTAAGTTAGTGCACTGAATTACTTAGTGCACTTTTTAAAACACCATGAAAGGCAAAGCTGGCAGAGCTGAAAATAATGAAATGACAACTAAAGGGCACTTCCTAAACGTTTTATGTCCAGTCTTGTTTGTCTTTGATTTGCTTTTGTTCTAGTCTTTAATATGAAATTTCACAAATTTTGAACATAACTTAAACGACGGTTAAACTACTTTAAAGATTTCATGTTATAGCTACTTTAATGTCACTCCGTTATCGGGATATGAAATTCACCAGCTACAGAATTTAAAGATCAGTCGAGGTCTGGAATCTTATATAAATGCTCATGAAAAACTTGACAGATTAGTTTTAGAAACTTTTCTTTTTAAGGACAGAATCAAACAATTTCAGTGACAGGGTTAAGACAGAGTTCAGCGACAGACTGAAAAAAGGAGATGAGTGTGTTTGTTTTGCTTGAAGCTTCTTGCACACATCACCGATGATGACGTTTCATCAGTTAATTGTGGTTTCAGATTTCCTGTAGTTGAACTTGTTTTAACCTCGATTGCGGTTATCCGACATGTTAAAGCTTAAAAGGGCATAATTTCGCAACATGATAAGCACAACCAAATTGTTTAAAAAAAAAAAAAAAAAAGGATGTACAAAGTTTTGTTTTCAAGTGCAAACCACACACACCGCAACTGTCTTTTAGCAAAATGGCATAAAATGGATAAGAAAAGTCACCTGAATATAAAATTGTCATCAAATTAGTGAAAAAATGATTATTTAGTCTGTTTAACACCAACTGGGTCAATAAGGTGAATTGTAAATTTAAAGCTAAAGTTTGCTGACAAGCCAAAGTATAAAAAAAGTATCCTGATGTTGTTAGCAAACAACCGAATCATTGGCGATTTGTTTGTTATACGTAGCGTCATCATTAACTTCTGGCTAATCCCGTGTTATTCTCCTTCTAACTTCTGCTTTTAGCCTTTAACTTAAGGTTGAAAAAGATTACAAAGCTGCCTGAAATATAACATAACGTAGAACATGTTTACTTTGTAATTTCGAATAAGTTATCGGTACTATAGTAACCGATAATTCACTGGGACAAATCTACATAATTTAAGCCTGGCAGTAACTGAATTGATGGATCCGAAATAAAAGCATCCAAAGATTGTTAGGGTAAGTTGATGTTTATTTACCATTTTTAAAAGGAGTCTTCAGTGTCAGCGGTGAAGCTGTTCCTGTAAGATTAGCTCTGTAAATTTGATCGCTAGCTATGTGAGTCACTAGATGAAATTTACACTCAGTCGGCTTGAACAAATTTGATCATCAAACACACTTCACACCAGATGATGAAGTACAGTACAATAGTGGCAGGGATTCAACCCAGGATGAGTAAGGAAGTCTACGAACAGTACTGGAACGGGATCATG